>NC_141023.1:49735000-49912500 GCF_052040795.2 Danio rerio | reverse complement strand
CTTATGTCCATCATTTTTGCTACCGCCATCTTCACTTGTGTGCCACACACCTTATCCTTGAACAGGAAATTCCCCCACAGTTTTGATGCTGCTTGTATCTGAATGCAGCTAGAGCCTCTCACACGACAGCAGAGAAAGGCACAGCTAATCACAATGTACAGGGCTGGACTGGGGCAAAAAATCGGCCCTGGCATTTTGGCCCAGAGCTAATCTATCAAAATGCTATCTATCTATGCACGTCCAATATTTTTATAAACTCATATTTTATATAACACAAAAGCCATATATATGAAATAAATAAATAAATACAACCTTTAATCTCAAATTAATTTCTGTATACTGTCCATAAAGATATTTGCTGAGTTCTAATAAATAAACTATTCATTCATATATTTTTCTTCGCATTAGTCCCTTTTATCCCTTTTATTTATCAGGGGTTGCTGCAGTGGAATGAACTGCCAACTATACCATCTCCCGCCCGGTCCTTAAATACGTCGCACACCCCTCTCCACCGCATCTCTCCCAGCTCTTCAAATACTTCGCGTGCAACTCACCACTACCGCTCTTGGGGTACATTGCACGCACACATCCCAACTGCTCTTCAGATACGTCGCACACCATCAGCCCCCCTTTTCAGGCACACACTCTCCCGCGACCTCCCGGGAAATGACTTTTTTTCCAACTTGGGATGTCTGTGAACAAAATGCTGTGCTTCCCACATCCAGTCGCAATGACTTCTGGGACTTCTAGAGCGAGATCTGGGCTTAAATCTGCATCGGTGCATCCTCGATATCAAGAACACATCTGGGAAGTTTCACGCGTCCTCTGTTCTTGCTGTCTTGAGTATTGGAATTGAACTTTGGCAGCTTATGTTACGTTACACGAGAACACAAGGATGCAAGACCGCTGAAGAAAGTATTTAGAAAAACAGCCAAGGAGAGATTGTGGTTAAACCCTTTCAACATGTCCAGGTTAATACTGACAGCGCTTTTTTAAGGTGATGTGTCCCCTCTGTCCATGCTAAATCTAAGCCCCTGCATAACAATATATTAAATCAGTAAAACTATGTCTCTTTCAACTCTGAAAACTGAACTAACAGTTACAATTTTCTAGAACTTCAATGTTAAGCTGCTTTGACACAATCTACATTGTAAAAGTGCTATAGAAATAAAGATGAATTGAACTAAATTGAATTGAATATCTTTGTCTATAACACAACTCAACCAAGCACCACCTCCTTACCATGTTTGGGTTGGTGTTATTTGAATGTAGGACTTTCCAGTATGTGTCACTATTGTTTATAATATGTATATTGTTGGTGATGGATGTTGTTATGTTTCGGAGTGTTTGGGGAGCGAGTGTGGGTATGTATATTTGCCATGTATGTTTGGGTGCAGGCACAATTATGTTATATTTTTATATATGTCATAGTTCTGATAGATTGTGGATGTGTGTATTGCCGTTTCAAGCCAATGGGTTGTGTCTGTGTGTGAATTGGGACGTGGTTTTCGTTGTTTTTTTCTTCGCTCGGTTGGTTGTTGTTCGGGGCCGGTGTGCTTGCCGGTTTGTAACCTAGCTACTAGCTACTAACAACTGTTACTTAAACAGGGAAGGACGTCAAAGTTTGCCAGACAAGTTTAACGTCAGTACGACTGTCTACTTTGTGGATGAACATTGTGTATGTGTACGCAATAAAAGTTCAACAGTGGCTCCAGTTGTATCCATCGTACTTTCCCTGAAATCCTTCCCGTGTGAAGTTTATTGAGGTAAAGTGAGTAACCTGATAAAAACTGGACATTGAGATATTGTGTCATGGATGATCCCTGGAGAAAACTTAGGACTGCCATTTAGGTGATCAGAGGTGAGTTCAGAAACAGATAATATGGCTCTGTTTGAAACGAATTGTATATTGCTACGTTGCAAATCCTTTTTAATATCAGATAGCAACAAATGAAGCTGAAAAAGCATAGTAGGATCCTTTTTCATTTCTAAAACCACCCATTGCATCGGACAACAACTGAATTTGATTGATTGATTGATTGATTGATTGATTGATTGATTGAAATTTGATTTGCTAGTCACATAAGCTGTAAATACTAATCAACTTGACTACACTTAGGGCTGATAATGTCATAACAACCCACACTGACCCAAGGCCTCTGTTTGTGTAGTTAAAAACAGCAGCCATGGTTTTGGATGGCTGCCAATAGAGAGAACGTTGTTAGTATTATTATTTTTAGAATCAGATAGTCTAGTTACACCATTTAACAAAAGGGCTAATTGGGGTCATGCTAACCAGCCAAAATCTGATCCAGTTTTAATAAAAAATATGACAAAAATGCAGTGTTTACTCAGGATTGTTGTCTAATGGTCTGTAAAGAAGGTGCCTTTCATAATAATAGCTAGAGTGGATTGATATGAGAAACATGAATAATTGTGATGCTTGTTGACAGCAAATGGTGCAGTTATTTTGAGAAAAGATTGTGGTTGCATGGTTCAATTAACAATTATTTAAGAGCTTTTGTTGAGGAAGTGCTTGGAAAAAAAAAAAAAAACTGTCTCCAGTAGCCTTTTGCACATTAATATGGTAACTGTAGATTAGACAAATTATAAAAAGATGGGGGTGAAATAAGCAAGAAAAAAAAAAGTTTAGCAGGAAGGCAGCAAAACATAACTATACTATAACTATAACCAAAACTATACGCTACCTAAGACAAGATAAAAGTCTTGTCACCTATCCAAGTTTTAGGAAAAATGGATATTAACAATAATGACTTCTGTTGATCATTTGGCTTCAGAAGTGGCTTAAATAAAAAGCAAAGACCTCTAAATTATGCTTATTTCACCAAAATAAAATATGCTCATGGCTTGCTTTTTAATTATTTAATTAGTGCAATAAGGCCTGACTTTGCTTAGACAAACGTCTTGTCACTTATAAGAAATAGTGTACAAGTAGAGAATATAAAGTCATGGTGCAGTGAAAAATAATTAATATTGTCTTTGACTTTTATGAGCTTGGACGACTGCACTGCAAAAAATGCTTTTCTTACTTAGATTTTTTGTCTTGTTTCTAGTCCAAATATCTAACAATTCCTAAATCAAGAAGAATTTTCTAGACAAGCAAAACATACTGTCTTGTTTTGAGAAATAATATGCCAATATTAAGTGAGTTTTTCCGTAAAACAAGCAAAATAATCTGCCAATGGGGTAAGCAAATTAATCTTACGTCAAAAGAAAAAACAAGATTAATTTGCTTACCCCATTGGCAGATTATTTATGTTGCAATATTAAAACTCACTTAATATTGGCATTTTATTTCTCAAAACAAGACAATTAGTTTTGCTTGTTTAGAAAATGCTTCTTAATATAAGAAATTTTAGATATTTAGACTAGAAATAAGACAAAATATCTAAGCAAGAAAAACATTTTTTGCAGTGTGCATCCATACATCTCTGCAATGACTCAAATCACTTATTAATAAAGTCATCTGGAATGGCAAAGAAAGGATTCTTACAGGACTCCCAGAGTTTATCAAGATTCTTTAGATTAATCTCCAATGCCTCCTCCTTCATCTTTCCCCAGACATGCACGATATTGCCCATGTCTGGTGACTAGGCTGGCCAATCCTAGAGGACATTGACCTTTTTTGTTTTCAGGAACTTTGAGGTGGAGACTCAAGTATGAGAAGGAGTGCTATCCTGCTGAAGAATTTGCCCTCTCCTGTGGTTTGTAATGTGATGGGCAGCACAAATGTCTTGATACCTCAGGCTGCTGATGCTCTCTGCGGATCTTTTGCATGCCCCCATACTGAACGCAACCCCAAACTATGATTTTTCCTTCACCAAACAGATTTCTATAAGAATATTGGGTCCATGCGGGTTCCAATAGGTCTTCTGCAGTATTTGGGAAGATTGGGATGCAGTTCAACAGACGATTCATAGAAAGATCCTACCTTCTGCACAGTGGTGGTTCTAGTTTAAATGGCACCCTGGGAAACCACACCGTACAGATAGGCGTGGAGCTCTGCGATCGGAGGCAGGAGTGGGCATGGCCAGCAGAGCAGGGGAGAAGGAGGGGAGCGAACAACTGTTGTCAGTTGGCTCTCAAAATGAGACCCCAACCCTGAGGAGACGCATGATTTTATAGTTTACAAAGTTAAAATGCAAAGAAATAAACAGTAATTTATTGCCCTGCTATATTTGTTATTCGTAATTTTAAATACACACAACCACAGTTTATATAATTATAAAGATATATGTTTATATAAACACTACAAATGAGGACTTCCCCCTTAATCCCCGGATCTAAGTGCAGACAGTGCAGCAGGTCTCTTGCCCTGTTTATTTCAACAATTAGCTCTGCTGGTAATCTGGAGCATTTAAGTGAACACAGCAGCACTGCGATGTGTCTAAATGGTCTAAATATGAATTAACTCAAGAGATAAAAGACAAAGTCTGCCATTGTTGAACTCTTATACTGCTTTCTTGACAAAAATGCTTGCAGCACACAAACAGCTTTGCTGTATCGGCCCTGACAGGATCATGGGGAAAAACATGCAACAAACCCCGAGGATCATGAAAGCAAACACATACACCCTTCATAAATGAATAAATACTGTTTGCCGTGGGTCCGTGGATGCAGTCTCACCCAGTCCTCAACATAGGGTCTCACAGCTTGGCACTGGCAGGTCTGTTTTGCCTTCGAATAGCATGCCCAATTATTAATAATTAAGAAGCAGCCTATTCTCATAGGATATGAAAACTCTGCTGAGAAATTATGAGCGTCATCACTTCACTTGCAGTTTTGTCACAGATTTTGATCCCGCCCCAAAAATCATTTTAAACCCGGAAGATGAAATTAGCTGACAAAAGCTCAACATTATCTAGTTTTTCCCACAATTAAAGCTAACAGGTGCTAACATTGTCTGATTAAATTTAAGATTTTATTATTTTATCTAATGTATGACATTTGATGGATGCCACCATGTTAGTCTGTGCTGCATTGGAGAGATCAGAGCTGCTGGATTTACAACATGCCAATTTATCAACTTCTCCCAAAAAATTTTAAACCAAGTGGATGTTTAACTGGGTTAAATGTGTTTAAATGTGCATCTGATGTAAATAAAGCACATCATTTGATTATGTAGAAAAATGTACTTATTGTTGTCGTGTCCGTGTATTTTAAAAACTATACATGTGCTTATTAAAAAAAAAATTAACATTAATTCAACATTAATTGTAAAATCAACATTAATTGTCACTGGTCAAATTATCAGTGTTTCAATTGATCAAACTTATCTTTCTCTCAAAGGAAAGGATTTGAATTTACAAACTGATTATGTGACGCACTGAATGTTCAAGTCACACCGGTGTGATCGTCTTTATAAGATGACAACGAAATGAGATATCGTAACGTTTATAAATTGTTCTAAAACATTTTAATGAAACTAATTGTGAATAAGAACCATTTTCCTTTACTCCCCCTGCTAAGGTAATTGCTGTTCCAAAATAATTTCACCTTGAAACCAGGTAAGCATCAAATGGAAGTTGAATGTGAATTTATATCCCAGAGAAGGGCCTTTGTCTCCTCATTTCAGAAGTCCACCGCATGCTGCTGCCTAAAACACCCCCTACTCAACATGCCATTATTGTCTCTGTCTGTCTTTCACTTTGAAGAGTGTGTGAGGCTAGAACCTGACCTGCCTCTCTTCACTTTAGTTTGGCGTAATAGGCTTGAGTGTGTTTGATGGGGCAGTTCGAGAAGAAGGCCAACTTGCCCGACACCCCCGCCAACACTTCACATGCGCTTTGGCGGGCCCTGAAAAACTACTTGAGGAGTCAAGAGGTCAGACAAGTGCTCAGATGAGATGCATCAAGGGAAAAAGATCTGATTATTTTCAATCGATCAAATACCAGTGAAAGAGCACCTCGTAAAATCCACGGCAGTGTTACTCTAAAGACCAGCGTAGGAGAGCTCAGAGGAGTGGCAGCCGAAGAAAGAGAGAGAAAGAAAAGCAACAAAAGTGGCAGGATAAAAGAAATCTTGGTTTTGTATGAGAAAGTATTGATTTTTTTTTCCACTGGGTTGCCCACGAGCACCGCTCCTGTTATTAGTTTAGAGACGAAAAAAAGAAGGGGAAAACTGCATATACAGAAGAGAGAGACTGAAAGACAGAGAGGGAGAGCAGGATGAGAAAAGCAAAAGGCGAGAGGGAAATCGAGATGTGGAGAGGGCACTGAGAGTAAGAGATGAGAGACATGCACTATATATATGCTTCTCAGTATGTAAATGTTATGTATTCATGGAGTACCTGGAAGACCTGCTACAGTACATTAACAAAAATGTGCAGAATTCAACCAGAGCACAGCGAATTCAGCGACCCACAATGCAACAAGCTCGACTTGACTTTCCATTTCCAGTGTGACGAATGAAGTAATATCGACTGCATTTTTTTACATCTCCATGACTCGAGTTTTTGATCAGAAAGGTGTCACGAAGCGACCTCCCCTTCCCTTTGATTGTCACCAAGCATGCAGGCTTATAACTGAAGCTCACAGATGAGCGGGTACAGACAGATCCAAGTTCTTGCTGGCCCACACCATAGCCACAAGGCCAGGATGTTGGACCGGTATTAAAATCAAGCCTCTGGAAGATGTCGAAGTGCTGACCTTCATGCCCTGATTTCGAACAGGCAAGTCAGGACTGCCTGTCCAAGCTTCTAGTCCACGTTTCAGCTACAGGAAGTTCATTCCTATTCCTGATCAGCTAAATGCCTATACATTTCAGCTGATGTTGACCCAACAATGTTTTTGCCCAAAAACAGAAGACTTAAAGTTGTTTTGCCTGTTTCCAGCAAGCATTTTTTAAAGATGTCTAATAGATGTCTAATGGACATCTCCACATAGTTGTCTTGGCTAAAACAAGCGTGCATGATGCGTGAATATTGTAGTTTGCTCACTTCATTTGCATGTCAAAATCTGCTTCATTTGCGCATCAAATTCAATTCAAACAGACACGGATTCATGTCATGGGCAAAGCTTGTGTCTGCCTGGTGAATGTAGCTTCATTGTTAAATGGCTAACATGGGTTTTATCAAGAGAATAACTGTGTGTATAGTATGTGCTTTATGAAGGCTAAAAACAGCGTCGATACGTTTGGAGCTGTGTCTGGGTTGACTAGATCCTTTCAGAGGTGCACCCAGCTCTGTAAGCTCATAAACTACTCCAGAAACTTAACCTGGATGATGGAAGCTTTTAGCATTGCTTCTGACTAAGTAGGAGGATTTTCCCCTGGGACAACAAAAACAGGTGTTACGCCATAATCATATCCCCACATGAGCAACCTCCTGATTGGTTAACGTGGTGCGAATGTCCGCTGAAGTTCAGATTTTTTAACTTAAGCGATTCATGGGAAACGCACGTTGAGCGCTTCAAATGCGAAAAATGTTCAATTCACACCGTGCCATTTTTTAATCTTTTTATTTGCCTGTTCATATACAGGGACAATTTATTTGACACTGTTATACTAAGATAATCGATGTTGTGTTCATAGGGCATATAGCATAAAGCTAATTTGCAGCCCTCATCCCTGGTTAGGCTTTACATTTAAAAAAAAAATACTAATAAGAAAAAACAATCATGAATAAAACACAATACAACAAACATGTACAATATATACAGAGCCTACATACATGAACATAAAATGCAAGTCAATCTGCATAAAGCGAATTGTAAACGTGAACAACCTGAAATAAATATACTTAATTTTCACATTGCTGTAAAGGTTTTAACCATTCTTTTAGCCTTACAGAAAACAACAGGGAGTTCTGCTTGTAACTATAAATCAACAGGCATGGCATTCCATAGATGTAAACCTTTTACTGAAAAGGATGACCCACAGCTGTTCTGCATCTGCGCATTCTACAATTCCCACTTACTGCCCTCTAGTCTTTACCTCATCACTGCTTAATTTATTATTATTAAAAAGTACCTTAGTATCTATTTAGTATCTGAGCCATTACTTTTAAAGTTTGTTTGTAAAGAGACATTACAGACCTAACAATGATTGAGTTACTTGACCCCAGATTATTGCATGCACAAACATTTGCATTGCTTTAATATATATATATATATATATATATATATATATATATATATATATATATATATATATATATATATATATATATATGTGTGTGTGTGTGTGTGTGTGTGTGTGTGTGTGTGTGTGTGTGTGTGGTCTTATCATTTCCCAGAGACGGGTTGCGACTGGAAGGCCATCCGCTGCATAAAACCACAACCTTCTTGCACAATGATATTACAATATATATACAATATATAATACAATATATTTATACATATGTATATGATGATATATGTATGTGTGCGTGTGTGTGTGTGTGTGTGTGTGTACATATATATATATATATATATATATATATATATATATATATATATATATATATATATATGTGTGTGTGTGTGTGTGTGTGTGTGTGTGTGTGTGTGTGTGTGTGTGTGTGTGTGTGTGGTCTTATCATTTCCCAGAGATGGGTTTTGTCAATGATGAATTAGTCTGGTCAAACATCAGCTTTTACTCCTGCCAAAATTTCACGAGTTCACACTTAGCTGATGATTGATTATAAAGGGTGCTTGATCCTTAAACCGGGGCTCACTCCCATTTGCAGGGTGAGAGGGAAGTTTGAACTCAGGTAGGTCTCCAGATCTCCACCGCTTATGTATGACTAATGGCAAATTAGAAATTGCAAAAATTGCTATATATATATATATATATATATATATATATATATATATATATATATATATTGTTGGATAAGAGCTTATCTATTGTGCCAGTTGGTTTGGTCAATTCATCTGTGTCGCATGTCTTTGGACTGTATGAGGAAACTAGAGAACCCGGGGGAAACCTACGCAAGCACGAAGACAACATGTAAACTCCTTACAGAAATATTGACTGGTCAGGTAAGGACTTGAACCAGTGACATTCTTGCTGTGAAGCGACAGTGCTAACCACTGGACCGCAATGCCACTCAATCTGGTAAAATAAAGGAGAAGTAGGGGTGAAGGTGGGGATTGTTTAGGACACAGGTGTCAAACTCAGTTCCAAAAGGGCCGCAGCCCTGCACAGTTTAGTTCCAAACCTAATTAAACACAACTGATCAAATTAATTGAGTCCTTCAGGCTTGTTTGAAACCTACAGGTAAGTGTGTTGGAGCAGGGTTGGAACTAAACTGTGCAGGGCTTCGGCCCTCCAGGAATTGAGTTTGACACCCCTGGTTTAGGACAAAGATAACTGAGGTAAGAAACTGGTTATTTATAGTAAGTTAGGAATCATCTGATTGATGAAACATGCTTTGTTTCATTTTGCTCATGTGGGACCAGCTGTGGTCAATCATAAGAATGTGATCCTCTCGAAATTAGCTTAGAATATACATGTTTCAGGAAATTTTTAGGGAATATGAAATTTTGTTTTGCAAGTTCAAGTATGTACAACTGGGGTTACAGTAACATTCTGTGGAACACTGGCCAGAAAAAAAAAAGTTTGGTAACCTCCGGGTTAGACCTAAACACTTCAGAGCAATGGCCCTCTAGGACACTCATTACGGAACTCCTAGGTCACTAGGCGTCACATGGTTCAGGCTTTAATTTAATGCCAAAGCATCCTTTATGTCTGGGGTGAGAGGGCATAGGAGGTAGATGAGCAATCCTGCTGTGAGAGTGTAGCTGGTTGTTGATGCTGGGATTATGGGAGATTAGAGCAGTGATTACACAATGTCTTCGCTCTAATGAGCCGCAGTGTTTGTTCATCTTATCACCCCTCACGCACCCGATCCCTACACCATCTCTGATATGAGATAACACAGGATTAACACCCCAGAGAGAAAAGGATGACTGTACAATACATTCCCATGTTTCCCTGGAAGGCGTTAGCTAAATCCCCAACAGTAAGAGACGTATTACTGCGACCCCTAATCAGGCCTCAGCCCACTAAAACAAATAATAAATAAATAAAATAAGAATCACCCTGCTGAAAAGACCAACTTGACCAAATTAATTCATGCTGGTTTCATGCAGTTTTACCAGTGGGTCTGGTATAGCTATACTATAATTCTGCTTATATAGTTGGATTAATGGATTCATGCTATTTGAGATTAAAAACCTGTTGGGAATTTAAGCAGTATTAAAGCTCTCGCACACCAGGAAGATTTTTGCTCATGCTTATCATCAACATTTTTTTTTAGATGATTTGTGGCATTCATGCTGAGTGAACGTACAAGATCACTTCCTGAAGTTAGATGGCGCTTAACGAAAAACACAAATACCAACATATTGTGCTTACAATAATAACCTTTGTTTACTTACAAGCCATTTATTGTTGGCAATAAGCATGAGCTGAAATCGTTTGATGCGCACAGGCCTTTAGGGTTCAATCCAATCAAGTCTTGATGACCTAGTCACCAGTATATAACAGTTATTTTCCCATCAACAATCCTGTTAAACTGTCCAAAACCTCCTGATTACCATTTTGCTATGGTGCTATGCAATACAATTCTGTATTACTTCCATTCACATCCATGCAAAAGACCCATTAAAACATGTTGTCCTCTTTGGTTTTGCATACACTTTGCCACAGTGAATTTTGCAACCTTTTTATCATCTAAATGCCTCCCACACACTACAGCTATATAAACTTTGAGAGTAATTTAATTGCTGTTCGTTTCACACTACACAACAGCATTGTGTCATTCATGTCTTTTCTAAGGAAAACAATTTGTTTTGGATCAGTTGAAGACAATCTAGACATTTAACTTGCTAAATACAGAGTATACTGCATACAGGAAACAGAGAGTAAAATTCAATACATTTTACTTTTCAAGCAGTTTGGATATATGTGTAGGTATAGTGTACAGATCGTCATATGGGGGTGATATAAACACACCCAGTCCTTTTTTTTTTTTTAATTTAACAACATAAAATCGGTGGACCAATTGGAGCGGTTTTCAGACTGACCGCAACTTGACGTAGGAGTGCGGTCCCCCCGCCCACCAATATTAATTGACAGGCGCATTACCACATCCTCAGTTTGTTGTTTCACGTCCGCCATTTTCAACGTGTGAGTCAAAGCGATGTGATTAAAGGAACATCCTTGCTCAAATTTTGGATGTAAAGGTCATTGGGCTCAACACAAGAGCCTTCATCTTCATCCTGCGAATGAGCCACAGAAATTTTACATTTAGCGGCCATTTGCACTGAACATGCAGTGAATGCAATGTATTGAGATTCGGGACATTAAAAACAGCTGATCTACCGAGTCTTTCAGCACTCTCTCCGAAAACACTCCATTGATCTCGGCTGGCTGATTAACATTCACCACATGATCGCTCCCACCGGCACTATTGTTTGTAACTTTAGGTGGGGCTGCAAACCTTTGTGCTTGTCATTGTGTCTTCCTTAAACTTCAGCTGTTTGCATTTCCCGTGGTCACAGAAGGTCCCTGTCATCTCAACTAGGTGCAGCTGGAAAGTTTGAGCGTGTTGCCTCGTGTGCACGTCCCTCCATTGGAAATAACAAACATGCCTTATTTATAGCCTCAGTCAAAGTTAATCCAGTGTGCGGGGTAATTAGTCGTGGTGTACAAGCTCGGAACTTTAAACTAGCGCACAGTTGGCATAATTTTATTTAGTTGCGCAGTTTTGTTCTGTGCAGAAACACGGTATTGAGAAGCCTTCATGATTAATTAACTCTGGCAAATTAAAGCAATGTTAATAGTAAAACCGGTTAATTATTGCATCCCTATACGGATGATGCACCATTAAATGATGGCTTTAAAACTATACAAAGACACAAATGATTTTGTAACTACCACTCTGACAAATTCTGGCACAGTAGGAATATTTAATCCTCAACAGTAGTCTCTGCTTGGTCTGTGTCCGAGTCGTACATGTATGCTTGAATGATGGTCCTCTCACCCATGTTGCTTTTCTCTGTCTGCCTGTCGCCATACACAAAGCCGGAGGCCTTCAAAACTAATTTTCATGTAAGTAACACACCCCTAAAACAGCAACCTGTGCACATGCCCCCAAAATGCCTCCGTTTTCAACACATTATAAATAAAAATAAATAAAAAATCTGAATTGTGTTTTGAACTGAACCTAAACTGGTGCATTCAGAAGAACTATAATAATAATTTAAAATCTTAAAAAAGGGGTAAACTAGGTGCCCTTTAAGACTTTTTAAGGCTCTTTCCATACATTTTAACACCTTATAACCACTTACGGTTTCAACCAGAAACACTGGCGAAATTTAAACTTACAGTATATTTACTAATAATTATTTATGCAAGAAACTAATCCAAAACTAAAACATTATTTAAATATTGATTAAAAATCTATTTATTCCAGTTAATTCAGCAGGTTGGTGCCTATTGACCTTATTCTAAAATGCAGAACTGCGTTTGTTTTTGTTATTGTTTTATAACTTCCGATTCAGTTTCCTATGGGACAACTAACTAGAAATAATAAACATCATAACAGCATAACATGGTCAAACTACTTGCCCTGCAAACAAATGTGCGGACGACTATACTGACAAAAGAGAATAATACAATAAGAAAATTTCAGTTTGCAACATCAAGCAGAGTAATGTGCTGTTTTAAAAAAAAAATAAAAATAAAAAAGGATTGGAGTTGAATGAGACCAGAAGTCTCAAGCCAAAGAGATTCAATTGGTTGCATCTGCTTGTACGTGAAGAATAAGGTCAATAGAACTGTAGAAATAATGGTGTTGCCTTGGTTACTGCAATAAACAAAGCAGCGTGTAGTGAAAACTAGCAGGATTTTATTGATTTCATAAACTACACAGCATCTGGATATTCACACATTATATTTAGGCGAACTTTAGCATACAACCATGCATTGCATATTCAAAAATGATATAAAATTGAACACCTTGCAAAATAGCATTTAAGACTTTTTAATACTTTTTAAGGGCCTTGCACTTTCTGAGCACCTGTGTCAGATCATCATCGCTCTCAGATTGTCTTAGAAAAATTACACTCTTATGCTGTGTCACACCAGACACGGAATGTGCGGATAAATTACTCTATTTGTACATGAACTGAAGCATTAAAAAATTTTAGGTTACTGGCTTCATTCGTGCGTCAAAATCCGCTTTATTAGCGCATCAAATCCACTTTATCCGCGTGTCAAAATCACTTCAGAACAGATGCAGATTTGCATCATGGGCAGGGCTTCTGTCTGCCCTGTGACTCTAGCTTCATTGCTAAATGGCTAATATGGATTTTATTGAGACAAGAACTGTGTTTATGTGCTTTATGAAGGCTGCAAAACAGCGTCCATACAGTTGAAGCTGTGTCTGAGTTGACTAGATCCTTTCAGAGGTGCACCCAGCTCTGTGAGCTCATAAACTCCTCCAGAAACTTAACCTGTATGATGGAAGCTTTCAGCTGTGCTTCTGTCTTAGCCGAGCCTAGTTATTGAACTGTTGTCGGTGTAGGCAGAAGGATTTTCCATAAAGCATCAACAACAGGTGCAACATCATAATCTCGCCCCAACAAGACCAAGCTCCTGATTTGTAAACAAGACGCGGATGTCCGTTAAAATTATGATTTTCAAACTTAAGTGAGCAAAATACTCAATTCATGCTGCGCCATTCGCATGTATAGCATCATTCGCGCATAACACGCTGCAGGGTGTCTATTTGCACCATTGCATTGACTTAACAAGTAAATCACTCGTGTTTGATGCTTCTTCCGCATCTGGTGTGAATGCAGCATGAAGAGTCTATCACACTGAGCATAATAACTATAAGGATAAACCATTATTTAAATAAATAATAATAAAAAGAGTTCCCAATGTAAAACAACAGCAGAGTGTATACCACAGCTCTAACAATAATCATTATCATTGGGATCAATCTCAAAACTATTTTTTTCCAGCTTATAAATAATAAAACACTAATAGCTAGCCAGAATCCATTGAAACACAAAGGACTCATGCAATTTAAAGCTAGACTGCATTGTGGAGAAGCACAGTGCTTCATATTAAAGTTGGCAAGAAAGTGAAGTTATTTTCCCCCTATCATGATGCACATCCAATTGAAATGAGAAAAAAATGTGATTTTGTCCTTTGCAAATCGATTGGATCGTTGGAAGATGAGCATTGGTAACAAAATGGTTGAAGATTCGAATGCCAATTTGCTCTCGGTTGTGGAGGATTACTGTCCACCGAAATCACCAACAGCACCCTCTTGTGCAGAATGTTTTCAGATGCCTGATGATGGCGAAAACAAGGAGCTGAATTTTACAGATGGAATTGTGTCATATTCATTCCAACCACTGATGTGAAGACAATCGGGCTGTTTTATTCAATTCAATTCAATTCAGCTTTATTTGTATAGCGCTTTCAAAATGTAGATTGTGTCAAAGCAGCTTCACATAAATGGTCATAGTAACTGGAACAGTATAGTCAGTTTTTAGTGTTTAAGTTCAGTTCAGATTACGTCAGTTCAGTGTGATTTAAAATCATTACTGAGAGTTCAAACATTGAATTCATTGATGCGTAGTTCAACCAATCCTGAACCATGCGAACCAGTGGCGACAGCGGATAGGGGGGAAAAAAACTTCACCTGATAGGAGTGAAGAAAAAAAACCTTGAGAGAACCAGACTCAGTTCGGCACGACCATTTTAATTTCTCCGCTGGCCAAAAGTCTTGTGTAGAGCTTCAGTCACTGCGGTGGAGGCTGGAAGGTGGCCTCAGCGAAGACTCGTCTGTCCCTGGAGTGTCGCTGGAATCGGACTCATGTTCTTCACTCCCCATGACCATCAGCGCAGCAGCAGCTCAGGATATGGCATGTTCATGGGGGAGGGAAGCTTATCGTAACTAATTAAAGATTGTGTAGACAAAATACATTAATGGAACATAATGAAGTGCAAAGATAAACCATTTATACCAATACAAATAAATATAGGAAGAATATATTTCGATTTCATGCCAACTTTAAGCCTAATTTTCAAGCATTATTAAATCAACACAGCTTCATTGTAAAAATTTCAACCCAGTCTCATTCTGAAAACGTACCTCTATATACATTTCTGAAGACCATAAAATACATCCCAGAAAGTTAATTTTTTTGCAGTTTTTGTTTTTGTGAATAGGCCGCTGTGTACGCTTTTTGAGATTACAAATTTCTCTCTCGATTTTCATTCGCGCCTGCTGTTCTCGCATAAACCCACCAGATGCCGCTGTTGACTGACTATTTGACTGACTGACTGACTGACTGACCAATTGATTGACCAGCCCTCCTCCTTCCTTAAACCTAACCAATTTTATCAATCGACCCGCCCACCTACTTCCCTAAACGCCACCAACAATTTTCAAAAGCAATCCAGTAAAAGAAAAGCCCTTGTCTGATTTTTACCACTTTTCCAGATTTTACCACATTCTCACCCTGTTATTTACTTGTTTATTTTAGTTTTTAGATTCTGTTTTTGTCTTACCTGCTTTCTGGAACCGTTCTTCACCGGACTCAAAAACCTTTCCTCCTGATCAACTCCTCCCTGTGTCTCAAGTCCGCGGACGTACATGGCGAGCTAACAGGAAAAAACTGGTTCAGCGAGAAAGCTATCCATTTGGAGGTAAGTAGTCAGCTGGTAAGCGCGAAAAGGAATGGTGCCATACCGCCCTGTAGCGTTTGTATAAAAATGAAATGCAGCCATTCGTACCTCTGGCTACATAACTTGCGCTCTCCAGAACAATATAGGACTACATTATCAGAATGAGCCAATGCTGAAAAATGTAGGCCCGTACACATTTCTGTAGAGCGCTAATTATGTAGCCAGATTATGTATGGCTGCATTTTGTCTTTAAAATGAATGTATGTTGCGGTGTGACACCTACGACGGCTTGTTTCTTTTTGTGCCACCAGCTGACTGCTTACCTTCGTGTGGATAGCTTTTCTGCTTTTATCAGTTTGCCCAGGAGCTTGCCATGTACATTGGCATTGATTTTTCAAGATGTTTAGGGGACACCTAATTCTAAGTTTCCTTATTTTATTGGACTGCAGTAGCCTACTGCAAAAGCTTTGCAATAACAATGACTAGAGCTGTCAGCACATCAGCGAGTTCAGAGAATTTCCTCTCCTGTTGTAATTGGTTTTATAAGTTTTTAAAAATGTGTTATGTTTTTAATCATCCAACTATTAAATAAAGTCCCTTTATAGTATTATCAAATGTCAAAAATAATATATCAGTTTGTTATATTAGAGGCCTAATGAATTATATTATATTAAAATATAACAGTGGCCATATTTAATGGTGCTCAACATATCTGCTTAATGTTTAATAGATTGTTTGAGTATAAAAGCATTTTTTTTAAATATAAGTCATCATAATCATCATCATTATTTTCATCTGCCTATCTGGGGCTGGGTCACGGGGGCAGCAGTCTAAGGAGAGATCCCCAGACTTGCCTCTCCCCAGACACATCTTCCAGCTCCTCCATGGGGATCCCGAGGAATTTTCTAGGCCAGCCGAGAGACATTAGCCCCTTTCACACATACAGACCTTTCCGGAAAATTACCGGCAATTTTCCGGAAAGGTTGTATGTGTGAACAGGTCCTTTTTGAAAATACCGGTAAATTCGTTCTGGCTATTTTCCGGAAAGAGAAGTTGTAACATTACCGGCAATTTGCCGGAATGCTGCGCTGTGTGAACGCAGAAGGAATATTTCCAGAATAAGCGCGTGCACGTCTAGAACGTGCTGACGTAAGACTTCTGCTTTAGCCAATCACAACAGTCAGACGCATTTACGTCCGCGCGGTTTGTGAGAATAAAAGCCTTTGAATATTTTTCCAGACGCATTTAGCTGCTAGAAGTTAGTCAGATCACGTTTATATGTTCTTCTTAATGCCAACTGTGCAAATAATCATCGATAAGATGCTTATGATAAGCCGTTGTTTGTTTACCTTCAAGCTTTGCGTGTGCCCATGAAACAGCCTGTGAGCGGCAGCACACGCACATATTATGAACATCTCGACATGCGAATATGATCCTGTGAAAGTTGTTTACAATATTGATCATCAAAAGAGTTTGTAATTTAGTCAAATGTTTACAAATACAAGCGCAGCCGTTTAAAGCTCATTTGTGGTGAATGATGTCAGAATTTACCGGTATTTTGGAATGGATGTGTGAATGCTCTTTTCCGGAAAATTTCCGTAACGTCCTCGCCTGTGTGAACAGCGCTTTTTTGAACATACCGGTAAAGTCGTTCCGTAAATTTTCCGGATATTTTCCGGTATCACTGTGTGAAAGGGGCTATAGTCCCTCCAGCGTGTCCTGGGTCTTCCCCGAGGCCTCCTGCCGGTGGAACATGCCTGAAACACCTCCCTAGGTAGGCATCCTAAAGGCATCCAAAACAGAGCTCCTCACCCTGTCTATAATGGTGTGGCCTGCCACCCTACGAAGGAAACCTATTTCAGCCGCTTGTTTCCAAGATCTTGTCCTTTGGGTCATGGCCCAAAGCTCATGGCCATAGGTAAGAGTAGAAATGTAGATTAACCTGTAAATGAAGAGCTTTGCCTTTCAGCTCAGCTCCGTATTCACCACAACGGACCGGTTCACAGACCGCATTATTGCTTCTGCTGCTCACAGCAGTAAGCAATTGCTAAAGGCATATGTCTATGGTGTGAGGATACAAGATGTGGAGCACCTGGAACTACGGATACTGGAAGCCTGTGCTGGCATTTCTCCTGTGGTGTTGCTATTAGTGTGTGAATAGTGGGAGAAGAGGGTTGCATTGACAATCCAACACAATGGGCAGCACATTGAACACATTTTATAAGTGGTCAGAAACTTGTAAATAACTCATGAAAGAACATTAAAACCAAGCACAGCATTGCTTTTCGTGTGAAATTCTCAATAAGTTTGATGTGTCAAGTGACAATCTTCCTATTGAAAAAAAAAAAAAAAAAAACATGGTCACCAGCCATCTTGAAAAGTTTGACCCTCACTAATGTGCCACAAACAATGCATTAATATCCCCAACCATTCCCATTTTATTAGGGTGTATCCATATAAATAGCCCACCCTATAGTACGACAAGGGGTATTTAATGCTATCATGGCTAGCCATAACAGTCTGACAGACAGCACGCAAGAGAGGCATGACGTTTCCTGGTGACATAAAGCCAATCAGCCAATCACAACACATTAGGTTTGCTGACTAATCAGAACTCTTTGAGGGCAGGCCTTATATGAGGAACCACGTAATATGATGGTTGTTTCCATGTTAGCTCAGTAGCTGTATGAAATGAAAGTAAGATATGTAAACAAATACGTGATTTTTTTTACAAATGAATCATAAACACACATTGTTTTGCACTCCATAAACACAATCAAACCTTAAAAACCATTGTGGACCACCCCTTTAAAGTAAGCAAAATTGCTCAATTTATTTAAAAAAAAATGTGAATTATAACTTCACAAGTGTTACAACTGCGTTAACAAAACATCTGTTATTTTTACATTAAATATAAACAAATTACTAAACATAGTAGCAATATTTATTCATTCATTTTCTTATCCATTGACTTATCCAGCATATCCAGCATATGTTTTATGCAGCAAATGCCCTTCTAGCTGCAACCCATCACTGGAAAACACCCATACACACTAATTTACATACATACACTATGACCAATTTAGCTTACCCAATTCAACTGTACCACATCTCTTTGGACTTGTGGGGGAAACTGGAGTACCTGGAGGAAACCCACGCTAACACAGGAGAACATGCAGACTCCATACAGAAATGCTAACTGACCCAGCCAAGGCTCGAACCAGTGACCTTCTTACTGTGAGGTGACATTGCTCCCCACTGCTCCACTGCTCTGCCACATTGTAGTATTAGTAATAGTATTTAATAATAGTAAGGTTAATAGTCTCTCGCCCCCTTTCACATGCACTCGGCCTCTCTCTCAAGCGCCACTCTGCCTCTCTTGCATGCGCTCAGTCTACCTTGCATCCATTCGGTCTTCCTTGCGCGCACACTCTGTCTACCTTGCACCCATTCAGTCTCTTTGTGTTTGCTTGACTTTTGTCCAGTCCAGCACTTCACAGTCGTTAAATTTAGGTAAGAGAGTGATCGGGTCAGTCGGTGCTTTTCAAAACTCTTTCGGTTGAGTTTAGGGAAGAGGGTGTTTGGGTATCATTCAGTCAGTCAGTCAGTCAGTCAGTCAGTCAGTCAGTCAGTCAGTCAGCCAGTCAGTCAATAGCGGACTCTGGTGGATTTATGCTGGAGCAGCAGGCATGAATGGCACTCGCCAAAAAAATTGAGATCTGAAAAAGTGCAAAACTGCAAAAAAATTTATCTCCTGGGATGTACTTTGCACTTTCCATAGATGTATATAGTAGTATGTTTCAGAAATTAACCTGGGTTGATTAAGATATGATGTGAAATTGTATCCACAACACTAGAAGTCTATCACATGCATTTGAAGTCAGAATTATTAACCCCCCCTCCCCCTTTTTTTTCTTTTCTTTTTTTTCTTTTAACATATTTCCCAAATGATGTTTAACAGAGCGAGGAAAACTTTATAAACTATGTCGGATAATATTTTTTTTCTTTGGGAGAAAGTCCTATTTGTTTTATTTTGGCTGGTATAAAAGAAGTGTTTTAGTTTTTAAACACCATTTTAAGAACAAAATTATTAGTCTCTTTAAGCTATATATTTTTTCGATAGTCTACAGAACAAACCATTGTTATGCTGTGTTCACACCAGACGCGGAAGGAGCATCAAGCGCGAGTGATTTACATGTTTAGTCAATCCAAACACGCGAACATACATCCTGCAGCGCGATACGCATAAATTGAGCGCTTTGCTAGTTTGACACGCTTAACGCGCGTTTCAAACTAATCGGATGAGTTCGAAAATCTAAACTTTTGCAGACATTCACGCAATGTTACCCAATCAAGAGCTTGCTCTTGTTGGGGTGTGATTATTACGTAGCGCCTGTTGTTGGTGTCCCGGGAGAAAATCCTCCTGCACATACTGACAATAGTTTATCAAATTGGGCTCGGCTCAGTCAGAAGCACCACTGAATTCTTCCTTTGTCCAGGTTAATTTTCTGGAGGTGTTTATGAGCTCACAAAGCTGGGTGCACTTCTGAAAGGATCTAGTGGACTCAGACACAGCTCCAAATAGATCAATCCTGTTTTTTAGCTTTTATAAAGCACATAAACACAGTTATTCCCTGTAAAATCCATGTTAGCCATTTAGCAACAAAGCTACTGTTACCAGGCAGACAGAAGCCCTGCCCATGATGCGAATCCACGTCTGAAGTAAATTTGACATGCTGATGAAGTGGATTTTGACACGCAAATAAAGCGAGTAAACTCAAATGTTCATGCGTCTATTTATGCGCGAATAGCATGATTTATCTGTGCGTTCCGCGTCTGATGTGACTACAGCAATATAAAAAAAACTTGCCTGATTACCCTAGCCTGCCTAGTTAACCTAATTAACCTAGTTAAGCCTTTAAATGTCACTTTAAGCTGTATAGAAGTGTCTTGAAAAAGTTTTAGTAAAATATTATTGACTGTCATCAAGGCAAAGATAAAATAAATCAATTATTAGAAATGAGTTATTAAAACTATTATGTTTAGAAATGTGTTGAAAAAGTCTGCTCTCTGTTAAACAAAAATTGGGTAAAAAATAGACAGTGGGGCTTATTACTCTGACTTCAACTGTATTTATATTTTTGACTCCAAAAATAACTTAGTGATTCTTTGTCACAAGGCTTGACATTTTATCACACATTTTTAGTTACACACAGCATTAAAAAAAAAGTAAATAAATAATTATATATATATATATATATATATATATATATATATATATATATATATATATATATATATATATATATATATATATATATATATATAAACTTTATGCCAGTGGATTGACAAACTTATTGCAGACAATTCAAACATCTTCTATTCTATAGGGATAATGCTTATAAATGATATTTACTTACATAAAAGGCTGCACTGTATGTGTGAAAGAGCCAATTAATGGCATTAAGTGACCTTATCTTCATCCCCCAATTGAGACCGCAACAGTATCTGAAATGTTTATGCATTTTAAGTACAAAGTAACTTATAAAAAGTATCACAGAGATCAAGTATGGTAGGGGTGGATTGTGTGTGTATGTTTGCACGAGAGTGTGTGTATGTGTGTGAGAACTCCTCTCCATGGCTCCACGCTGCTCTGATCTCCCCATTACAAGGTCGATTAAGCTACTAATCCCCGAAATACAGGCGTCCAACAGCACGACTGAAGAGCAGGAGAAAAAACCCGCCTGGACGGGGAAAAAAAATAGAAAACTCTGGAGCTTTTTCTCGGTAGCTGGCAGCTTAAGCTCTGCACCAATACCGTGTTTGGTAGAGCATGAGCCGGGGTTATGTGTTTTACCGCTTGCAGCATGCGGAGGGGATTACTGACCTCCTGTAAACTACTTTAACAGCTACACAAACCTTTTTACTTTACAGTACCAACATTGGATATCACCAAAGCAGCTACTTCTTCCTTCTTTAGCTGTAAATTTAATCAAACTTTTTTTTTTTTTTTACTTTCTCCTTTACAGAAATAATCATAGTTTTTCTGGCTGAATGGAAGTGAGGTGTGGATGAGTTTTGGTCTGTTTGTAAAATGAGAGTGTCATTGATGAAATACGGCAGTATTGAAGAGGAGAATAAGAAAAAAAGTGATCTACCAAGGTTCTTATTTGAGCGTATATTTAGTCTTTTGCGCCTTTCAACCCCATTTTCTCGTATGATTGCAGAGTGAGCAGCATTAATTACTGGGTTTTTTTAAATGGTACATCCTCTGCCTCTCAGTGCTATCAGACTGTGGTGGAATCGGCTTAACCTTTAATTAGTGTGTGTGTATGTGTGTGTGTGTTATAGTGACTCAATCAGTACTGGAGTGTTAAAGTAAGACCATCCATCTTTTCCTTATTATCTCATATCTCATTTGTTCTGTCATAAGATTTCACTATGTCCAGAATAGAATACTACAATACTACAATGTAAAAATAAATAACATTGTAGCATTGATAACTGTGTTCATATAAACTATAAATGAGGACTTTTCCCTCAATCTCCGGGTCTGAAAAATAGGTCTGAATGCAGACTCAGTGCAGCAGGTCTCTTGCCCTGTCTATTTCAACCATTAGCCCTGCTGGTAATCTGGAGGATTTAGGTGAACACAGCAGCACGGTTGATGTGTCTAAATGTAAACGAACTCCTGATAAAAGACAAAGTCCGCCATTCTCCAATTCTTGTACTGTTCTTCCAACAAAAATGCTTGCAGCTCACAAACAGCTTTGCTGTATCAGCCCTGACAGGATTGCGGGGAAAAACATGCTACAAACCCTGTGGATCACGGAAACAAACACATTCGACTTTTAATGAACAGCTGAATACTGTGTGCCGTAAGTCCGTGTCTCACAGCTTAGCACTGGCAGGTCTGCCTTGCCTTCAGAAAGCGTGTGCAGTCATGAATAATTAAGAAGCAGACTCTTCTTGTAGAATAAGAAAACTCAGCTATGATTAATGATGAGAAACCAACGCGCATCTTTGCACTTGGAGTTTTGCTCTACGGCACCGATTTTGAACCCGTCCCAAAAATCATTTTAAATGCGGAAGCTGAAATTAGCTGGCAAAAGCTGAAAATTATCCAGTTTTTTTTTCCCCACAATTAAAGCTGACAGGTGCTAACATTGTCTTAACTGATGCTCAACACACACAAATCTGTTAAAATTTAAAAAAAAAGTATTCAAAGATTTTGTGAACCTTTAAGGCACTGTGTACTACACTTTATTATGTGATTTTTTATTTAATTAGGATGCAACTATTGCAAAATGAATCACAATTGTCATGATCACCAGCAATCTACCCTGTATAGATTGCTAGAGAGCTATGCATCTTCGAATTTAATGAACTACAACTCCCATTATGCACCTCACAAACAAACCAGTTCCTGATTTTCCCTGATTACACGCACGCACGCACGCACGCACGCACGCACGCACGCACACACACACACACACACACACACACACACACACACACACACACACACACACACACACACACACACACACAGCTGGAGGCTAATCAGATGGACTATAAACACAGCACACACACATATATTTGCTGAGTCTTGTAAGTGAGTGACTTTAAAGTGTTTCCTTGTTCTTGTCTTTCATGGTTTTTGACCTTTGCTTTGTTTATTGTTTTATGTTGTTTTGCCGATTGTCCTGAACATTGATCTGTACTCTGACCTTGCCTTGGTTCATCTGCCTGCTTCTGTCTGTCCTTGTATTGACCTTTGCCTGACTGACGGCTTTTACCTTGCATTCACATGGGACTTCAGCATCAACACTTCACCAAGGGCATGTCTGAAGTTGAGACTGACGCGATTATCAAAGCAGCGTCAAGTAATGAAATTAGTCCAAAATCGGCAACTTTCTAAGCTGGGGTATTTGCATTAAGTGATCTGTTTGGCTGATGCTTCTCTTGGTGCTAAAGAAGGTTTAGAAACCCCTATCTTTTGCTAACGGATCCTCAATTCAGTTTGACAACGCTTGACGTCACCCATTCAAAGTGAATGGGAAGTGCTGATGCTGACGAATGGGGCGTTAATAATCTGCATTTGAATCCTTAACTTCATTGTACCCTTACTCAATTTAACAATTAAGTTTATCATGAGCTTTTTGTAACTTTTTGATTTTAATTAGTTTGTCCGTATTTTAAAATGTATGTTATCCGATTTCTTAGAATCAATTTAAATCTCTTTGAATCCAATTGAATACTATGAGATTTAATTGGTTAAAAAAATATAATATGAATACGGTATAAATGTGTCTAGCTTTAGAAAAAGCCATATCCAATTAATTAAAATTCTATGAGAAAGGTTTAATATTCAGGGGCAGAATGATGCAACGCCACACTCCACACAAGAGATTCAATCAGATGTGGTTTAAATTAAAACAAAGCACATTGGATTTATTGGTTTTCTTACATAAATAGTGTTTTTATTAGTTTCATGTATGCTTAACTAACAAATATCAATTGCATAAAGTGTACAGTATTAGTTCATTTTAGGAGTTAAAAGTATGTAATCCAAGTGGATGAGAATGTTATATCCAATTAAAATAAATATCCTATTTTTCAGGCCTAAATATATATTTTAAGTCATGTTACTTTTCTATAACATGACTTTAATTAAAATAAGGCTGCATAACTGAGCACCTATAAGAAAATATTGCTGTTTGCAATGTCTGAGAAGGCACACATTTGGAATCATACCATATGCCTTTATAGGAATCATTACATTAAGGTTTCTCCGAGTTTTATACAATTTTAGTTTTCATTATTACCTGCAAAACAGAACCAGTTATTTTGTATTTTAGCACGCATTCATTTACTCTCCTAAAGTTAACAAATAGATCACTTTGGAAACGGAAGGTCACATTAAGGGCATTATATTGTGGGATATTGCATTCTGTTCGCTGACTATTTTGTACAGCACATTTCGGCAAATACACCACTATATTCTGCCAGAGTAATTGTATGGTAGTATGCTATTTTGAACACAGCATCACTCTTTTTTCGGTCTCTCTCATTCGCTATGGCGCATACTTATTGCCTCCATCACCCCAGCAGGAAATCCGGCCCTGACATCAGTTCAGCCATCCATCTGACATACACAACCATTTTACCTGCGCTGTGAGTCAGATGCTATGTTCTGTCCGAGCTTTTAGCTTTTAGTCAGAGCTTTTTTTGGCAGCGTGGGATTTTACTGATCTGCAGCAAACAAAAATTATATTGTTGTTTTATGGCAACCTTATTTTGAGTCTTAAGAATGTTTAGGAAATTAGAAAAATCTACTATATATAAAAACTAATGTTGCATTTTTTGATTGGATCAATTTGCTTTGGATATCTGTTTTTAATCAATTTAAAGGTTATAAGTTTATTGTATCAATTTAGGTACTCATTTTACCTTTGATTAATTTAACATACAAATAAATACAAACAAAAATGGCTGGGTAAATGCTGAATTCAAGACACACTAAACGATATTTGAAAAATGCTATTGACCATAGAGTCCCAAAAAACACTTGTATAAATTACATCTAGTATTGATAATAATGATATAAAAACGGGACATGTTTGTTTTGGAGTTTTTAACTATAAATATTGTTTGGGAAAAAAAATGTAGTAAAAAAGGTAAGGGATTTGGTAACCAAATCTTTAAAATGAACTAAATCTAAATCTGTTGGGATTGCTCTTTTGGTATGGTTCTGTCATTTTAACCCTGGCATGCACCAAATAAACAAACTCTGGGTAGGGGTTGATTCAATTATAAATGCAAATAAGCTGTGTTGGTAGACTAAAATGTGAATGCAAAATGCATCAAAGACACGTGAAGCAAAAACTGGGTATAATGTCTAAAGATTTGACTATGAAAAGCTATGAAGTTTTCTTGTCATAGCTGTGAAAGCGTTTTGAGCAACATCATGTTCTTTGGTTTTTAAGTCAAGAATGTAGTCGTTTAGATTGCAACTATGCAGTTTATTTATATGGATAGTGCCTATTTTAAATATTTATCATTTCGGAGAGACAGCGCTTCAACGGCTATTAGCTTGTGACTGAGCAGAGACATTGTCCATCCACAAGATAGCAACATAGACAGCATCATAAACCCTTAAAAGATTAAAAACAGCGTAATTTCTAACTACAGCTGATCAAATCAAACTAAATGTTAAACTGGTGAGTAACATTCTAAGTTGATCTCTCACTTTTGTATGTTGTCAGGGGCACAAAAAATGTATTTGCAGTATATGCAGTGCATAGGGGCACCACACATGAGGGGCCAGCATTGTCCCTCAACTATTTTTTAAATTATCCTTTTTAAAAGTTTCAAATGATAAAAATAAATAAAACGTTCTGTTAAAAATTATTATTTTGCATTTTATACAATTATAATATTGCATTTTATTAAATAAAAAAATAAATCACCCCTCCCCATCTGTTTACCGTTTGATTGATCTCTTGCTCGGTTACAGTTACATGTTCAAAATAGAGAGAAGAACGAAGAGATGTGGAGCGCAAAATGGAAAATTAAAAAAACAAACAAACAATGCCTTAAAATGAAAACTGCCATGACAAATTGGATAATAACAGATTTAAAAGCTATAGGAATAGTCTAAAAAAAGTTATTTATTTATTATTCATATTTTTTTTTCTTTTTACCATAATAAAGTGGATTGTACAAAATGTATGTTATATGTAAGTACAGACCTGAACAAATTCCAGGGGGCTGTTCCAGAAAGCAGGTTATGTGACATACCCGGGTAAGTTTGAGAGTAAGTAGGTAGATAACCTCAGCTTTGGTTCCAAAATCGGAGGTAACTTCTGAGTATGTTAAGTAGCCATAGCAACTTACTCTCTGAAGATAACCTGCTCCGGAGCAGGTTATGTTCAGAGAGTAAGTTGCTATGTTCCAGAGTTTGTCTGTTTCAGAGAGTTTACTGAGCATTGCGTACTCTTTTGATGAGAATATTTTATGGATGTGGACGCACAGATACAAGTATTTTTTCATTTTGAGGGTTATAAGTGCATAGTTTTTTTTTTTTTTCATAACCAAATTTATAATGTTAATGTATTTAACAAACCTTTTTGAAATCAAATGTGACAGACCGCGGGTCTGGGCTTACCATAAAAAACATTCAGTGCAGCTCTTTGTATTCGCGTCAGGGCATTTTAGGCAACTGTACAATGTGGCAGTATGACCACCTGTACAGTATGCCTGGCACTGAACTGTTTTTTACACTTTTGTACAGTTCCTTGGTCATAAATCACTGCGTATCATTACACAATTGATTCAGAGCACGGCAATAGTGTAGTGGACAATGTGTCGTTAATGAACAACGGAGCTCACAGCGGAGCGAGTTCGAATCTAGTAGAAAAATATACCTATAATTTAAGATGTAGGACATCGTTTATATGTATACATTCATGCACATACACCTACATTTTTTAATACAATATTTTTTTCAGGGTTTCCAAATGCTTGTGTGCATTTGCAGCCAATTTTAAAGCTCCATCAGTCACTAAAAGACATTGATAATATGAAATCTGTCCATAGTATAAATGTGCAGGTACTGAAGAAGATTTTATTCTCTCTGTATGAAGTATTTTCTAAGTGTAAAGCAGTTAATTTTCTCTTCACAAAATGTACGTAGTGTTTGTAGCAAACATGCCAGCATGTGTTAAAAATACTGTGTAAGATGAATATGCCTGCACAGGAGCAACACTAGGAGAAGGCTGAGTGACTGATTGTGTAGAATAACTTAATATGTAAAGCACTGATCATATATGTTAAATACTTGTATGAAGCTATGTGTCAGAAGTTAGAATAAGTAACATATTATCAAGTTATTATCCTATCATAACAATGTATGTAAACACTTAGTTCCTTTGCATAAGTTGCATCTATACTTTGCTGACATAGACCTGTAACATCTCTGTTGACATGAGCTAGTGGGCTGAGAGCCAAGAATAGCAGGACCCCTTAGACTAGAAAACCTATTCAAAAATGGTCAAGAGTTAAAAAGAGACACATAGGGGTGTGTCAAAAACATGAATAAAGGAGAAGGAGCAGGAGAGACTTTAGAAGGTGTCCAGGAGAGACTTCAGAATGCTCTGGGGTCTGCTCTGCTCTTTCTCGGCTTTATTATGGAGTATAAAGTCTATTTTCTGATATTCAAAACCTCCGGTCTGATAATTTGTAATTGATGAGACGTCAAAATTTACGACAGTACAACTTAATTTTCTGTCCTCAATCTTTTGGTGTTTCAACTATTAAACTCATTACTGCTTCATCCTACCAGCACATATGTGATGACCCCACCTCATCACTATATGTTGAGGCTAAATGGCTGATTTTCAGGATGTAATGATTCAAGTGTATAACACAAATATAGTAAAAAAAAAAAAAAAACATAAAGCAAATGTTGCTTTACACAATGTTTATTTTTATTATATTTGTATTATACAATAGAATCATTACTAGGCATTACATTGTTACTTGCTGGAGGACAAAAGATATCCTTTTCTGCCTTATACGATGACACCCTGCCTGCAGCCTGACCCAGAGGAAATCTCAGTGACCCAAGCAGACAAAAGAGATGGAGGAGTGCTTAGAAATATAATTTGTCAAAAAACTATGTTTAATCAAATATTTTGGTCTGTTAATTTCTTAATTTCCTGAAATAAAATTAATGATTTTTTTTACACTGCTTTATACACGCACCTTTCAAAGTGTAACATACTTTTCATATACATTTCTCACCTTAAAGTGATGCTCATGTGCTCAAATATTTATATTTGAAGATGGACCTTATACAGCTACTTTAGAATTTAAATCATATATATATATATATATATATATATATATATATATATATATATATATATATATATATATATATATATATATATATATATAAAAGATTTTGTGATCCAAGAGTAATATTCAAATATGGAAAAGTGAAGACAAATTCTTACACTGCTTGTTAGTTGAAGCAGAAAGAACTTCGTCTGCATGCAAAATAAAACGCATAAAAAGAACCTAAAGCTACCTGACAACAATCACTTACAACAGTGACAGATTGTGTGGTTTAAGTCAAAAACTCAACCACTGATGAGACTTTATTATAGGACACAGCATCTCCTCTAACTGGTGGACCACAGCAGTTAGACAGGCCTCTTTCTATTTGCTGCATGACAGAAAGAATATTCTAGAGTGTTAAATACAGAGCTCCAGTAATTAAATATTACCTTTTAGGAGAATGTTTCTGTGTTTAATGACTTTGGACAGAGTTCTAGCTCCAGAAAGATTACAATTTCTATAAGCCTTATTAGTCAATACACATATTTGGCAAGAAAAATAAATGCATGAATGGTTACACAACATACTCAAAAGGATGTTAAAGAGAAGTTTAATTGTTCATTACAATGAATAAAATGGAGGGTGGCATGTGTCATTTAATGAACTAACAAACTTTCTTATTATTTATTTTTTTTCTTTTCTTATCTATTTCTTATTCTTCTTTCTTTCCTTTGTTGAAGCAGATGTGTAATCTCTGTGTTTAAAACCTCCAGCTCTGCCTCTGTAAAGTGCGTTGCCCTTTTTTCCTCACCGTGATTTTCTATGGTTAGTCAGCAGCAGAATAAGCCACCAACTTGTTGTACACAGTGGATGCCCTTCCAGCTCTAACCCAGTACTGGGACACACCCATATTCACTACAGCCAATTTAGTTCATCCAATTCATCAATTTAGTTCATCCAATTAATCTATAGCACATGTCTTTAGGCTGTGGGGGACACCAAACACCCAGAGATAACCCATACCAACACGGGGAGAACATGAAAACTCCACACAGAAATGCCAACTTACCCAATCAGGACTCAAACCAGCCACATTCTTGCTATGAGCGCAACAGTGCTAACCACCGTGTCGCCCTCTTTGGAACATATATTTAATTTTTGTGGTGCAATCTGAGAGCTTCCCTGTCCTCCATAGACAGCAACAGGGCTCTGCAAGTGTTCTGATTTGTTTAAAGTCCAGAAAAAATAATAATAATGATAAATTGGATATATATAAGCTTCCTCATAAAAGACCACATAGCTTCAGTGGTTCAGTTAGAATATTATCAAGCTATGGGAATACTTTTGTGCCCCCTCCCAAAAAAAGAAAAGATTTTATTCAACAATTTCTTCTCCTTTGTGTCATACAGCGTTGTCTGAAGATGAACATAAGTCTTTGGGGTTTATATTTAAATGGAATAGGGGTACATTATTCATTCTTTGTTAAACTTACCCTTTTATATATTTAATAGTAGGTGCAGAACACTACAGTTCATTGATCTAAGATAATAAAAAATAGAGTAAACTGTGGCATATTATACCAAAACATTCAAACATTTATGCAGTCCACTGAAAAAATAAAAATAATAAATAAAAAACAGCAGGAACTGGTGAAGCTGCAGCAGCAAGTCTAGGAAAATACTGAAGTTCAGCTTTGCATCAACCTAGTTGACAGAGAAGACAACAGGTAGTCTCTGAAGATAAAACAATGATTTCAACAAAACAATGAACAGAACAAATTATTTGATAATAGTCCAAATATTGTCATAATTAACAGTAGTCTGAATTAGTTTTGTTGCATTTTTCACTGTCAGTTTTCCACAGTGGAACAAACCTGAAATTAAATTTTTAATGCAAAATATTCTGGCATATGTTTTAAGCTGTGGCTGCCTTTTCATCCCTAACCCAGCACAGGAAAATACCTAAATATGCATTAAGTTACTAAGGCCAATTTTGTTAACCCAATTCACCTGTAGTACATGTCTTTGCACTGTGGGAGAAACCAGAGTACATAGAGGAAACCCACGTGAACAACATGCAATGCATCCTGACACAGCCTGGACTCAAAGCAACAAATTTCTTGCTGTGAGAAGCAACAAACTTCTTGCAGTGAGACAACAGTACTAACCACTGAACCACACTGAACCATCTCACAGTACCATCTCAGTGAATTACTCAGTTAATTACTTTCTTAGTACTTAGTACTTACTTAGTACTGCAAATTAGTACTGAATGTTAAATGTACTTAGTAGGGATCACACAAAATAGAAACCTTAACTTAACTTATGAACACATAAAAAACTATTTTCCCCCAAATTAACATTAGCTAGTTAGTGAGCGACCAACATCACTTATTAGAAAAAGAAAGAGAAATTATAAAAAAAGGTATATTATATATAATAACTTTTATATATAACTTAAATGTATAACATCCCTCAGCATTAACAGTGTGGTGCTTTCTTCTCGTAAAAACCCTGTAACTGAGGTGGTAGATTTTTAAAAGGTACACTTTTGTACTTAACCGGTCAACATTTATACCTTAACGCTACATATTGAAACAAAAAAAAAACAAAAAAGTGCACCTTACAGTTCCCTTATGATTAAATTGTAACCCAAAGGTACAAAAATCAACATTAGCTCATTGTAAAAATGTACCCCGTATACATTTCTGGAGAGCACAAATTAGAGCTACGCATGGCTGCATTTCGTCTTTAAAAACGTTACATAACGTCACAGACGGTTTCTTTTTGTGCAACCAGTTGACCGCTTACCTCCGTGTGGACGGCTTTTCTGCCATTACCAGTTTGCCCAGTAGCTTGCCGCATACGTGGTAAAAATCTGGTTGCCACAAGGGCTTTTATTTTTCAGGATTGCTTTTTAAAACTGTCAGTTTGGTTAAGGGAAAGAGGTGGTTGGGTCAATCAGTGCTTTTGAAAACACTATCGGTTGGGTTTAGGGAAGGAGTGGATGGGGGATCAGTCAGTCAGTCAGTCAATCAGCCAACAGTAGTCTCTAATGAATTTACGTGGGAACAGAAGGTGCGAATGACGCTCGCGAGAGAAATTTGAAATCTAAAAAAACGTACACAGTGGTTTTTAGTGGATTCGGGAAAACAAAAAGTGCGAAACACTTGCCTCCTGTGACATATTTCACCCTGTCCAGGAATGTATACAGGAGTACGTTTCCATAATGAGCCTGGGTTGTACAAAAAGGTACAGTATCAATATGCAACTTTAAGGTACTAAACTGTACCTTTTAAAAAGGTATCAGTGCCAGGTTTGTACCTTTACTTCTGGAAGTGTAAGCAGGCCAGAATAAGCTTCAGCATAGTTCATAATGTGTTCCGAGAGTTAGACATGTTACTTAATGGGACTTCTGCACACTATTCAATCTGACCGTTATTTACTGTAGCCTACAACAATCCATATGCACGTGAGTTGAGAAATTAATTAGCAGACCTCTGATTGGGTAATTAGCATGTAGTCATGCAACTCCCGAACTCTCCATTCATATTGCTTATTTATGACACTCAAATGACTAATTAATAATGAGGCAGAGGGGAAGCAGGAGATATATTGTCCTGGTCTGGACCTATTGGCTATTAATAATTCATTCCTGTCACCTTTTCTAAAGGTTTCACTCATGAATAACTAATTTCGTAACTAAGGGCCAAACCCTGGTAACTGGCGTGGGGAAATATAATCTTGCTTGAATTTACATTCATGAAATCATTACATTCAGCTGACACCCACTGGTCTTTTCTTCAAACAGAAGCATTATCTAGCAAAAAAAAAAAAAAAAAAAAAGAACTTCCATTATTTTGCGAGGGGGAAAAAAGCAACAACAAAAGTGTCTCTAAACAATGAAGCATGTTCGTAGCTGATATGGACTTAATGATGAGGTTATTTGCTGCCGTATTATATCGCATGGAGGTTGAATACAAATGCCAAAGGGACAACAGCGAAGGCAGTTTTTAAAATAATACTACTAATAATTACTTCTTTCCGCAAGAAAAGGAGTACGAAATGAGAAATTAATCTCCTTCTTGTTACATGCATGTGGCGGTATGGATTGTGTTTATGAATATTGATGGCATACCAAGCTCACAATTAGCGGTGCACTGCAGATTACCTAATACAACAACAATATGTTGCTTTCCAATTAAAGAACAATAGGGCTGCCTGCCATCGGGGGTTCTAGGTTAAGAGGATTTAACCCCTGTGCAAATGCTTTTATAATGTTGAATCTATGAGGTGTCATTCATATAATGTTGCTGGAGCTTATTGTAATAGGGTCCCACTAACCAGACAGGGTTATGGTAATATGTCATATTTTTAACGTTTTTTAGTGGGGGTTTTTCGTCACAACAGAACGGGACATTCAGGCTGCATTTACACTGAAGATCTTAATGGTCAACTGCAGTTTTGTGAATATATCTAATTTTTTGATGACCCACTTTCATCATCTTTTAAAAGTGACTCGTATTCAATTGTTCACATTTACACAGCACTCGGCAAAGGTGCAATGACAAGGAAAAAAAAAGAGCGAGCACTAATTGACAGCTGATAATATAAGTGCGCTCTTTTCTCCATTCCTGTATTTAATCTGTTCGCAGGTAAATTCTTTTTTTTTAAGTTGTTCTACTGTAATTTACGATAGAAAAGTTCTCATTTGGCCATCTTTTTTTTTTAATCTAGGCCTTTTTAAACCCTTAGGCATTTTAATGTAATGTCCATGGAGTGATTTATGCATGTGATGAGTGTAATAGTTTTAGATTAGTTTATATTGGTTACGAGACGGATGTTGTCTTGCACTCTCCTTAGCATGCTTTTACTGCTACATGACAATATAAAAGCTTTTTTTTTTAATTCCGTGTGTATGAGATTTAAGGTTTGGAACTCTGCTGAAGTATTTTCTGAAATTAAATCATCCGAGTTGACATCATTCAATAAGGTTTTTAATGATGCTTGAGTCGAATTGACAGGTAAAAATCTGATAAGGGGTTGCCTTTCCGAAAACCATGGTTAGCCAGATAAAGATGCAGGTTGCATCGTTACAAACATTTGTTGATTTGTCGTTTTACAAATCTATCGTTCAAACAAAAATTCGCAAACTGCGTTGCAAACTTGCATGCTTGTGACTACACTGCTAGAGCTATAGTTAGAAAGTTCCTGGCTGTGTTCAATTCCCAGTTATTCCCAATGCCCTATTCATTTGGAACACTCTAACATTTAAACTCGGAATGATTAAAAAATAGCATTAAAGTCATCTCTCTTAGGTGTAATTTGCTTTCAAAGTTTTTACAGTTCATTAGCACTCCCTTTGCAGTACAACAGGTCTAATATTATTATACCTATTATTTAAAAGTGGAATTTGTGGTACGTCTCCAAAGCTTGCAAAAACAAAAATCATAGCATACTTTAATGCTTTTCATTTATAGTAAATTATTTATTAAGTATCCGTACTGTATTAGACATGGGCCTGTTAGAACATTTGTGCAGTGGTGTGCATGTGTCCAATTGTAAAAGTAGACTTTTTTGTCATCATTCATCATCATCATCAAATTGTCATCATTATTATTTCATTATTATTATAGTAGAATTATTTTTCATTTCCTTATACATATTATAAATAGCCTCATTATTTATTTATTCATTTATTTAGTTATTTATTTATTTATATATGAGATTAAAATATGTGTTCGCTTTTGTAAGGGATTTTTTGCTTTAAGATTTAATATGGAATATTCTCAATAATATATGTAAAAGAAACACAGGCCCTAAATGTGCCATTTAAATATATTGGATTTGTTTTTGAAATGCATGTTTGTGTAAAAAATATAATTTGCACAAAGAAATCATGAGGTTCCTATAAAGAAGTTGTTAGCACCCCGTTTAGAGAGTCGATTGGCGTTTTATGTTATAACTAACGTGGTTCAAATGACGGATCTGCAACAGAGAAACTACAGTTTTGGGGAAACACTGGTCACTACATCATTAATTTCCCAAGCAATGCATTGTATTATGATAGTGCAGCCATAAGTTACGTCGTTGTTTGGGAAACGCACCCCTGCCTGCTTACAATGCAGACATGGAGACACAGATCCAATTTATATCTGATAAATTTCCTCATATGAACAAGGCCTGAATCTGATTAAAGTAAATTGTAACATTTGATTTTTATTTATTTGTTTATTTTTTTTTTTGTTTACACGTACAAGGGACATATCCAATCCGGATAAATAAAACTGTATTGAGTCACTTAAACCAAAAAGTGTAAATGCAGCCCTATTATAGAAGCAGTTTTTGTGATGTTGATGCCAAAATAACAACTAACCTAGGCTCATTCTGAAAATGATTGCTAAATACATCCCAGGAGCTATGTTTTTGGGAAGTTTTTGTTTTCGCAAATCCACCAGAAGCCGCTGTGTACCATTTTCAGATCTCAAATTTCTCTGCCATGTAGCATTAATTTTAAAAACAATGATGATTAAAAAAAAATGCAGCCATACGTACTTCTGGCTAAATAATTCACGAAACTTATATAAGGCTATGCTTTCTAGAATGATCTGGTGCTGACAACAACAGCATTGGGTGTTTTGGACCAAATTTGGGTGGGTAATGCTAGGGGCCTAACATCTTTATTTGTTAATGCTTTTAAAAACAAAACATATTTTTCTTCTCTTCATTCGAAATGCTCTTGGGATTGGGACTTAGAGATTTCAATATCTGAGACTGATTGGGATCAATCCCTTTTATCTGTGTATTCATGTTCTATAAATTCAAGACACCATCTTATTCATTACAGAGTATTAGACAGACTTCACTATTTTAAATCAAAGCTTAGGGGGTACTCATACTATGTGCAGTTGCATCAAACCGGGCCAAAGCACGCTTGTCCCCCTTCCCCCGACGGCCCGCATTCACATTACATTCGGGTCTGGGCACGCTTACGTCATTGATGATATGCTGGTCAGAAGCCCTCTCGCTGAGCAGAGTGGACATTTCTTCCGTTATATCGTTTAGTCTTTAGGATGCAGTGGCGCACAGTCTAATATTTCGCCAAACAGATCAGCCACTTTTGTCACTCATAAACAATCATAAAGTATTCGTGCTGCAGGAATTAGGAGGTCTGCTGAAGTTGCAGCTGTCATGCACTGAAGGGTTTGCGTCTTTAATAAACTACAACAGTTTTTTTTTTTTTTCTCGGATAGCATAGTGTAAGTAGGCCCTTAATAAATGCTATCCCTTGATTTCCCCCACACATGACAAGTGTAAAGCTGCTAAGGGTATCTTAGTACATCATTTTTGGTTAGAAATATTTCACTTCTTAAACTGCTAAATTGTATTTTACTCCCTGACCCAATAAAAGCAATTTTTGGCTGGTCAGATTTTCTTGACACTCTCAATCAACACGTATGGTTACCTGTTCAATATGGCATGATCATAGTTAAAAAAAAAAAAAAAAAAAATTATATATATATATATATATATATATATATATATATATATATATATATATATATATATATATATAAATAAATGTTAGGCCTCTTTTGTTCCGACTAGCTTCTTGGACTCACCTCCACTTTACACTTGGAAATAGTTAGATATACCACTTCTGGGAACTAAGTTCTAAAAAAACCTAAGGTTTTTTTTTTTTTTTCTCTCTTTACATCCATTGCTGTGTCTTTTTTTTAGGTCATATATGTTTTGTATGTTTGTATGTGTTGTATGTATTTTCTCTTTTCATGCTTATGTGACGGGTGGCAGATGGAGCTAGACCTCCAATCTGACAATATTACTGATTTACCCGACTACGCCACCTTGGGATTTTCACCCAAAGACTTTAAATACACGCACCACCCATATAAAAAGGCACGCACAAGTTCGCTCCACCAGATTGCAGTCAGAGACATTGGCACGGTACAAAAATAAATTTCTTTATTAACAAATCTCACATAAAAAAACAAAAAAAAAAACAGGATTAAAACCAATATTTCGACATTGACATGACAGTTTGTAAATTTATAAAAGGTGCCCCAGGGCCAGAGCTCGCCAGCGTTAGGGAAAGTGGCCAGACTGTACTTCAGGCAAGTGAAAACCACTACAATCCACTGTGTAAAAAAAGAGAGCACCCACACGCACAAACCAGCACACAGTGATCACTACACACTGTGAGAAATTCTAAAATGTCCAATAAAATTAGCCTCCCACCCCAGGGAGCTCTGGCTCTGTCACCAGCCGAAAAGTCGGACCACTGCCCTGCAATTAAACAAAAAAATAAATCAGTTACACAAGTATATAAACAAATACAAAATGTAATAAAGTTGATAAATGAAAACAAAGAAAAGCAACTAAATTCCACCTTAAACAAAGGGAGGAAACAATTAAATCTTAAACCAAATTAATTACTAAAGAGAAAATAAATGAAACAATAATAATAAAAAAATACAACAGTAAAGATTCACACAAAAAGCACAAAATGTAAGGAAAAATCAAAACATGCTGGATGAATAAGTGAAAATAATAAAAATGAACAAATAAATCCAGCCGCACTATATAAAATTTATCCAATAAAGAAAATGAAACCCAAACAAACGAAGATAGATACATGTACCAACAAAAATAAGTTAAACAGTCCTTGTGTAACCAAAAACAGAACTCAAAAAGGTAAACAATTAAGAAAACAAATCTGAAGACAAAATCTAAGAAAACATGAAAAAAAAAAAAACAAAAAAAAACAGGAAACAGGACAGCACTGTAGCCGCACACGGATGCGGAGCGCCCGACGGAGCTACCCTCGCAGAGTGCCACCCAGCCTACAAACAAATAAGTCAATTGTCATGATAGAGTCCAAAATCTGCTATAAGCCATTTGCAACTACATGCGAACACCTACCTACTGCTCAAAGGGAATCGGGGTTCAATCAATCACTTAAAAGGCAGATAGCACGTAGATTTCAGTCAACAGCCGGCACAGCCAACAAACAGTCACGCACCTGCATCTGGTTCACGCAGCTGAGAAAAGTGGACACAGCGTTTCCAGAATGATCGCGACAACCGCAACATAAAACAGACGCTTGCTTACCTTTCCCAGTCCCTACACGCATTCTAGCGTTGGCGATTACAGCAAACATTTCAGGCGAAGCAACTTCCAGCCCGATCAAAACCCCTCAACAGGTGTGGGAAGTGACGAAGCATGTTCACAGCGCCGCAACTAATCAGGTGCACATCCCAGGTAGCAAATGCTTCCCTCTTTTATAGCCCGAATGCTGTTTTGTGATAGGACAGAGACAAGAACCCGTAAATTAATGACACTAGGCAACTAATTACCTCTCCTGCCACACTTATTTTACATTTTGCAGTTTATTGCTTCATGAGGGGTTGGTCTGTCTGTTCTTTCTTTTTCTGTCTGCAAAAATTATAATAAAAAGATATTCAAATTTGGATGAGATTACTTATGACAGACATCAAAGTCTCCTTGAAGTTCCAGAAGTCTCCAGCAAATTCATAGAGACTCCCGGATGCCCGCAAATGAATGATAATCTCCCGGAAATTGCGCGTCTCTCGCCCAGTCCTTAAATAATCTCAACATCATCCCTACCAGCTCTTGAGGTAAGTTGGGCGCAACTTAACCCCACCGCTCTTCAGGTACATTGCGCGCAACTCACTTCCACCGCTGTTCAATTACATCGCATACACGCCCCCACCGCTCTTGAGATACGTCACACGCACACATCCCCAACACTCTTCAGATCCGTCGTGCGCACACGCCCCCACCGATGTTCAGATATGGCCCCCACTGCTTTTCAGATATGGCGCGTGCACACACTGTCTGTTATGACCACCCCAAAAAAAACAAGAAAGAAAGCAGCAAATATAACTGTGTGTGCAAAATTAAAATGTTGTCCAAAACATGTGCAATGAAAGCCCTTTTTTCAATCCATTTGTTCATGAGAATGTAAAGATGGCTTAATCTCTCCAGAATATCAGACCCTCAGAACTGTTATGGAATTTCATGAGATGCAATAAAACAATAAACGTTCTGATCTGAGAAAAAGATCAGGAAACTAGCTGTTCAACTGTTCTAGTCAAATATTCAAGGCTGTTCAACTGTTCTATTCAAATAATTCAAGTTCATCCTTCTCCTTTCACCCCAAGCCCCCCTTCTTGACCCTTACATTACCTTCTGATCAGAGCAGATAATTCACATTTTCACATAAAATGTCCAAGGTTTTAAAATAGTGTATCTTCTTTTATTTATTTTTGGTATCATTTTAAATGTCTCTACGTGATTAATAAAGTGGTCTTAATTTTACTGTAATATTTCACTTGGATATATGGATTTGGTTTTTGGCTTTGATAAAATCTTTGCCAGATGCTCCCTCTCTATAGAGATGGTCAACACCTCAAATTCACCAGGCAAGGGTCTCGGTGACACTTTTATTGTCTTGAATTTATGGCTGTTTGTTCTGAGGTGAGTATTTAAAGGAAATGTAAACAAATATTATTATGATCTTGTAGCCAAGACACCCCTTTGCAGCATTTCTGAGATTTATGCTGCATTGTAGTTTTCTGGTCAGGTATGCATCTCTAACTCTTTGATTTATCTTTGAATAACGGATGTTGCATTTTTGCATCATCTCTGAAATGGTTTTCTGATTGTTTTAATATGTAATTGGCATAATACAATTTTACCTTGACAAATAAAATGTTACGTTTTGTTTCATTCTGAATTCTCCAGAAATCTTTTTATATCCAGTAAATTAAGTGGAGTCTGCTCTACCTTTATGAATCGACATCATTAGACTTTTGATTCTAAGGCACATGTGACAGTACGGAGCAGCATGACAGCATAGAGATCTTTGATCATCTAATTGCTGAAATTAGCAAGTTGTCAGGAAGTGGCTAAATCTATTATTTTTTTCAGCATGAGTGAGCAGTTGGTTACCAGACTATTAAAGTATTAGCTAACCCTACATCCTATGACTAATTTCAGTGTCGACATACTGTCCGTGAGAAGACACGCAAATCCGGGGCGTGAATCTCTGAGCAGCGTATAGTCCCTAATGAACTCATAACTGAAGAGTATGGGAACAGATGTAGATCGATACTCTAAATTAATTTATAAATGATAAATGTGATCCGTTCCTACAATTTAAAATACAGTCTAAATTTTACCATAATTTAAAATGTGTTAATTTAATCATTGGGCTAATAGATGGACTTCTACAAGTATAAAATTGTCACTTACTGGGAAACTAAAGTTTCTGCCACTTCTGCTCTTTTTTTCCTCCCTCAGTGTAGAGGTATTTAGCTTTTTTTGTGCACAGTGAGAAATTTATTCAAGATAAGTGTTTCCATCATACCTAATGTGGATATATTTTTATTGCATTAAAAAAAGTAATAATTTTTGACAGAAAAGTTTTGCATGTATTTTTATTATAGACATCGATCAAGTATTTTTTAAATCTATATTTACACAATGGAGTGACATGGTGGTGTAGTGGGTAGCGGTTTCGACTTACAAAAAGATCACTGGTTTGAGCCTTGGCTGGGTCAGTTGGCATTTCCGTGTGGAGTTTGCATGTTCTCCCCATGTTCATGTGGGTTTCCTCCGGGTGCTCCGGTTTCCCATACAAAGCCAAATTGGGTAAGCTCAAATTGTTCATAATGTATGTATGTGTTTAAATGAGTGTGTTAGGGTGTTTCCCCGTGAGGGGTTGCAGCTGGAAGGGCATCCGCTGTGTAAAACATTTGCTAAGTAAGTTGGCGGTTCATTCCACTGTGGCAAACCCAAAATAATAAAGGAATTAAGCCGAAAAGAAAATGACTGACTGTATTACACGATGTTGCAAATGATTAACTGATCATATAATATTTTGAACAGAGAGATGACATACAATTGCAAATTAGTCATTGATGTGGAAGTAGACATGTTTGCTATAAGCAGCTTTAAAAAATTTTTTTAAAAAGTAAATATTGGTCAGGTACACAGAGCGAGACCAAAAGGCGAGGGAGTCGGATTTAAGTGCAAGCCTGTAGGGAGAAAGCAGCACAAATAATTACAGAGAGGAGAAATTGCATCAGCCCATCCAAGCTGAGGAATCAGACATTTCTGAATGTCAGCCTGCACTAAAGACCAAAATGTTTTAACTTTCGTCTTTATTTATTTGATGTTTTGTTTGCTGTGGTTCTGTGTCTTGTTCGATTAAAGGTTTATTAATTTGTTAAAAAGCAGTAAAAACACGCATTGCTTACCAACACACGATTGTTGCTTTGTTCAATAGTTGTCACTGCAGAGAGTCCCAGCTGGGTCAGTTAGCATTTCTGTTTAGAGTTTGTACATTCTCCCTGTGTTCCCATGGGTTTCCTCTGAGGCCCCGTTTACACTAGTACGTTTTAGTTTTAAAACGGCGTTTTAGAATGAAAACGATCCGCATCCACACTCGCGTTTTACCCAGCGTTTCTGAACTGCTCTCCGTCCACACCAAAACGCTGAAAACGCACATCACGTGACCACACAGACGCTCTCGAGCAAGCGCTGCAGCCCATCTACCCAGATGAGAGCTCTGCTAGTCGGACTTCTCATCAAGCATCTCCCGCTGGATCTAATCTCACTATATTTATTAAACGGGATATTTCATTTATCTTGTTGTCTTTATCTAACGACATATTCCCTGACTTTGGGCATTGGAATCTATTACTTGTTCTCAGGTAACGTGTTTTGGCTGAGCGCAAAGATAAGTTAATGATTAATGTAACCACGTACATTCTGTATATTGACTGATCGCTTGCCTTTATTTCCTATAATGTATAAACTTATTGTATGTTATACTTTTATAATGGCCATTATCGATTATTAAAACTGATACTCAGCAAAAGAGAGGCTGTGTTTCGTATTTTCCCTGAAATTGAAAGGAGGCAGTTGTTATCGGCTCCGTTTTGTTATAAATATCCACACAGTGAAGATGACGCTCATCTTATGCAGCACGACGCCTCAACATTTCTGCTGTCTAAGTTGCTAATATTAAAATGAAAATAGGCAGTTCCTTAAATCATGTTTACATTTTATTGTTGAGAAAGTGAAACAACGAAGCCAGGGTGATGTGAATGAAGTTATAAAGTACACTGTTCCCTTTGAAGATTTACCCGTGTCCTCGGTATAGTCTGTTTTCCATATCAAACTGAGAAGAAGAGACTGCTGCCTTGATCAAACTTGCGAAGTCTGAACTTACACGGAGAGAATGCAGGACTGAACTGTGCGTGTTAGGCTACTTAATATTCAGGAAAAGCCCCAATCAGAGAGGCGAACGTCTGCAGCCCCGCCTCCGTTTTCAGATGTCTCCGTTTTCCATCATCCACACTGAGACGGAGCAGCAGCGTTTCAGAATGAAAACGGCTTCTCCAGCGTTTTCGAAACGCTCCGTTTTCGGCGCTCGAGAACTCCGGCGTAGTGTGGACGGTTGGCGTAACCGTAGCAAAACTTATGCGTTTTCAAACTAAAACGCATTAGTGTAAACGGGGCCTGAGTGCTCCAGTTTACCACACAGTCCAAAGACATGTGCTACTGTATGCTGTAATTGAATTGAATAAACTAAATTGGCCATAGTGTATGTGTGTAAATGAGTTTGTATGAATGTTTTCCAGTACTAGGTGGCAGCTGGAAGAGCATCCGCTGTATAAAACATATGCTGGATAAGTTGGCGGTTCAATCCATTGTGGCGACCCCTGATTAATAAAAGGACTAAGACAAAAGAAAATGAATGAATGAATATGTGAAAGCTGTAAGAGGCAATGTTCTCGTGATTTGTTATTCCTTGATTTACCTTCTACTTTAATTGTATTCCCTTTCAAAAAATATGTAACATATCGCAATGACGAAATATGCTATCAGGTTATGTTACCAGTGTACATTTTGATGTGGAATGGTGGGATGAGATACCGTTATATCATAATGTACTGTATGTACCTGACCCCAATACAGTGTTAGTAGCATAATCTAAGAGGTAAGTTAACATATTAAGATAAAGGAGCTAAGCCAAAAGGGACAAAACTTTGAAAAGAACTATTGCTAGATCACTATGTTATGTGACTTATGTTTACACAGCCTGATCTCACGAGAAAACGTAAGTATTTTACGTTTTGCCAGTTTAGTGGCTAATTCGTACGAATTCGTACGAGTTCAGTCGTACGAAATGGTACGATTTTAAAAAGGAGGCGTGGCACCTAACCCCACGTTTAACCCCAACCGTCATTGGGGGATAAGCAAATCGTACTAAATTGTACAAATTAGATAGTACGAATTCATACGAATAAGCCACTAAAGGAAAAAGTTACGAATTGCCGTGAGATTGTGTTGGTTTACACAGGGTGCGTCCGAAATTGCCTACTTCCATAAACAGTGTAAGTCAGAATTATTATAGAATATTCTAGAATTATTATGTATAGAAATGTCTTGAAAAATATCTAGTTATTAGTTATTAGAAATAAGTTATTAAAACTATTATGTTTAAAAATGTGTTGGAAAAAAATCTTCTCTCTGTTAATCAGAAATCGGGGAAAAATAGACAGGGGGGTTAACAATTCAGGGGGGGGACTAAAAATTCTGACTTATATAGTTGAAGCAACTATATATATATAGTTGAAGTCAGAATTTTTAGCCCCCTATATATATATATATATATATATATATATATATATATATATAAAGGGTGGCACAGTGAGTAGCACGTTCGCCTCACAGAAAGAAGATCGCTGGGTGTCTGGTTCGAGCCTCGGCTCAGTTGGTGTTTCTGTGTTTGCATGTTCTCCCTGCGTTTGCGTGGGTTTCCTCCAGGTGCTCTGGTTTTCCCCACAGTCCAAAGACATGCGGTACAGGTGAATTGGGTAGGCTAAATTGTCTGTAGTGTATGTGTGTGTGAATGTTTCCCGGAGATGGGTTGCGGCTGGAAGGGCATCCGCTGCGTAAAAACTTGCTGGATAAGTTGGCAGTTCATTCTGCTGTGGCAATCCCGGATTAATAAAGGGACTAAGCCGACAAGAAAATGAATGAATATATACAGTATATATACTATATATATATACAGTAGTATGCTAAAAACAGTATGCTAGCCAAGTAGTATACCGATGTATGTAGTACATCTGAGATTCATTCACACTACTCACATTCCTACTATGTGGAACTTACTTTTCACGGTTGTGTAATCAATTTAAATGTATACCTACTTAAGTACTAGGCAATTTCGGATGCAGCCATAAGCCTAAGTCACATTAGAGTTTGAGCATGCAAAATTGTGTCGTATGGTGCTATAAAAGGGGCAGGATTAAACAAGATGATTAGATATTAAAAAAAAAGTGAGCGATTGTCAATAGTTTTTGAATGCAGCCTTTATGATCCAAGCTTAGATTGCATCACTCAGCGATACAATTTCAGACACAATGCACTCAATGTTGAGAGTGGCGTCACTGTGACGGGTAGGATTAGGGGTGGGGATAGGTGAGCGCATTAAAAAGCATTGGTTGCCGCTCAGATTGCACAGCTCCAGGTCTGCATCCAGACTCCTCTCGTGAATACTTCTTATTTTACATTTCTGTCATGTTTTGATCCTCAATTCATCTTACACAATCACAAGATTTAATTTCACTGGTCAGAGTTCACCGAGCTTGAACTTTCCAATACAGTGAATTGTGAAACTTGTTGCACAAGCTTGCGTTTCCGTTCTGCCGCATTTGCATGCGTATGTATGGAGGTCAATGTCCAGTGTGACCGTTGCTTTAGTGTCAGGGAATTAGATGATTTGTGACAAGTGCAATGATTTGGGATCTGGTCCAGGTATAGATTGTTAGCTGGGAAATTTAGTTTAGTACTGTCCTTTGATAACTGAAGTTGTTTAACAGGAGAAAAATAAAATAAAAACTTAACAATGAATGCTGTCAAAATGCTAAATGTTTATTAAAACTAAATTAGTTTGTTCCAGTTATCAAATATCATGGTAATTGTTAGTGTGTTTAATGCATCTAAAGCAGTGGTTCTCAATCACGTTCCTAAGGGCCATCAGCTTTGCACATTTTCCATACCTCATTAACCAAACACACCTGATTCAGATCATCAGCTCATTAGCAGAGACTGCAAGACCCTAAAAGGATGTGACAAACATGTTAAACGTGCTGAGATGCTCCAGGTCTGTGGTTGAGAATCAGTGATCTAAGGAAAAGGTGAAACAAGAAGGATGAGGAAGAGTGACTTACTGTATGTGTGAAACTAGTCATTTTTTTAAAGCACTTTAATCCAAAAAAGTGAACAAAAGGACCAAAATAAATGAGCTACACTTAGTTGAAAATACCTAGAAAGAGCAGGAATGTCACTTTTAACATTTCTGCATAAACGGCTTGACCAGAAACAAAATATTTTATAATCATATAATTTTATATTTTATAAAATATTTTTACTCAATTTGTAAAGAAATATTTATAGGGGTGTCAGGATCAATGATGATAATTATTGTATTACAAGTCTGTAATACTTATTTGAGTTAATGTTTAGGTTATTTACCAAAACATATAATTTAATTCATTTATGGAGCTGAATACAATAGTATAAAAAATCCAAGTAAACTTAGCAAACAATCTGGTCTTTATGAACCAATTATTTAACAAAACATAATTACTGCAGTAAAATATGTGTAGTCTTTTAATAAGGGTGATGTGTATAAGATAGAGATGGTAAGTTAATTGTTTGTTTTGAAATTTGTGAGACAGAATTTGTCCAATAATAAACCCCAAACACAAGGTTGTTGTCATGCAGTGAATTCGGCCAATTGTGTAATATGGGTGTCGTCATTGCAGGTCCTGCAGTCGCTCTTCAGATGCTGTACAGGCTGAATCAGTTGTCTGATCTCGGAGCGCTGTCGTGGTACTTTGATGCCACATGTGACAGTCACATGATGTCGGCGCAGCGTCAATCCGGCCAAAATTTCTAAACAGCATGCACCACTTCAAGACAGATTTCGATCGGGAATGACCTGCACGTCATTCCCTACTGATCAGATCCACACATAAATACATTCTTTCTCACTCAGTGTCCGGCCTTGTCGCATTGAGAAGGACAAATTGCACAGTCAGTTATTTTGAGTTTTACTTACCTTCTCTTCTCCTTGTGTACCCATAGTGTCTTTGTGTTTCCTCCTAGTGTGATTCCCTCCTGGTTGTGTGTCTCCTGATCCAGCTTGTATCAATCTTTGTCATCAGTTGCCAGTTCACTCCATCACGGCTCCACTGTTCACCATCTACAATAGAGAGACTTTACCTGGGGTTTGTTCTTCGTACCTTGCTTAAATGATCTAAGGTGATTTGTCAGATCCTGGATCTATTAATCTTGTTACCTAATCTCTGGCTAATTTGGTTCATCAAACAAGTTTGAGAGTCAGATTAAAATGTCTGGATGGACTGATCTGGGATTACTGCGCATGTTGTGAAGGACAAATCTATTGATCCTCGAAATCATGATCAGCAATGCAAGGATTGGCTGATGGTACAGCAGCGCAATGACATCATCTGATTAATATTCAATTATCCATGTTAGCAAAATGACTTCAAATTTGTAGGAAACATTTTTTTTTTTTAATATGATACACAATAACTTTACACATGCTTTTGTGGGCTGCAGGCTTCACACTTTCATTTGTCAAGAGTTTTCAGCAATTTATTTAGTTTTACAGTTAGAGCGGATTTTCTCTACTATAGTAACCATAGTAATATTATGGTAGCCGGTTTCTTAATTGGTGTAAAGAATAACTGTTTACAAAAGCATGTTGATGTTGGTAAAGGTGTCTGCAACTTTTGTGAAGCATCAAACCATTGTCATATTAGCTGTCAAAACATGTTCATGACTGAATATATATTATTGCTTTTTTTTAATAGCATATTGTCTATTATACATAAATTGTACTAAAGCGAGCTTAAAAAGTTCATATCAATAAATATTCTACACCAGGTGACAGTCTTTGTACTTTTATTTTGGAGTGCAGATTACATAATTTTTTTAAAATAAATTTCAGTATTATCTTTGCTTGAACAGACCCGATGTAATCCTGTTTATATTAAATGAGCCAGCTCCCTAGCACGTTTGAGCTACCAGAACTGTTACTATGACAACAGCTTTAGGATCAGTTTTGAAGAAAAAAATGATCCTGGAACATGTCAAATCGTCAATAACAAAATCCAGCCGAGTAATCCACGTACGAAGAACGGAGCCCTGGGGCACAGCAGCGTAATGACATCATCTAATTAATACTCAATTATCCATGTGAGCAAAATTACATCAAATTCTCAGTAAACAGTTTGTTAAATATGATACGCAATCACTTTCCATGTTTGTTGTGAGTTACTGGCTTTTACACTTTCATTTGTCAAGAGTATTTAGCAATTTATTTTATTATACATTTTAGATCAGATTTTCTTTTCTATAGTAGCCCAGGCCTAATTTATTTTCTTAATTGGCTTGAGTAATTGAAATAAATTTAGTTTTAAAAAGCATTTTGATATTGGTGAAGACGTCTACAACTTTTGAAAAGCATGAAATCAACAAAATATTAGCTGTCAAAACATGTGCATGACTGCATAAATTATTCTTCCGTTATAAAAAAACAAATATTCAATATTGTGCATGTCCACTATCTTACAGAAACTGAACTAAATCTGTACCTTTAAATAGTACACATTAATTTGTATTATTATATTATAATTATATATATATATATATATATATATATATATATATATATATATATATATATATATATATATATATATATATATTATGAATTTTTAAAATATTAAATATTATTAATTATTATAAATTATAAATGTCATATATAAACTTTTAAAAACTATTTTAGGTTTTCTTAAGTGTATATAATCTATAGATTACTACTGTCAGAAAATATCAGAATAAAGTACATACTTCTAAAATTGCCTTTGCTTGAAATGACTCGATCTAGTCATGTTTACTTGAAATAAGCCTGCTCCTGAGCAGGTTTAAGCTGCCAGAACCATTGCTATGACAACGACTCTCAGATGAGCTTTGAAAAACGAAACGATCCCGGATCGTCTTAAATCGTCAATAACCAAATCCAGCTAACTGAGTAATCCACATATGAAGAACAGACCCCTGGTCTACATCCTCTTGTAAATTAAGTACACCCCTTTCAAGTAAAGTGTTACTAATGTTTATTATGTTGAAAAAAGTTGTGCTTGATAATTTGATGCATAAACATGTTAAATGCACCCTCTTCATTATAAAGCTTTAGTAACATTGTAAACATTTTTTTTTTTTTTTAATGATCAACTACTTCTAACTTCTAATGAATAGAATTAATTCCTGGATAATTACTTTATTTTTATAAAAGATTTCAGTGTCACAAATGTGCATATACTGTATGCGTTTTGAAGAAATTTTCAAGGTTTATGTTATTGTTCGAAATTAGCTTCACAAGTGTCAGCACACTTAAGCGTTTAATTAATGCTTGTCACATGATTATATTTTCCACACTGTGTCTCTGATAGATTCAGGACATACTATATGAATGCAAGTAAACGTTATTTCAAAAACTCAACAAGCATGTTCTTGTAATTTCTCCTTTGCTATTTGCTGAACAGAAAGCTGCATCATTTAAATGAGCTTTCACCGTGTTACAGAATAAACATTAATATTCACCATGCCACGAAGATTTACACAACTGAACTGCATATTTGAATTATTTTATTAGAAAAAAAAAAAAAGATTAGGGGATGGAAAGAATAAAGGATTTTACTAAATAATTGAACTAAAATAATAAATGGAAATAACTCCCATGTTCTATGCATACTTTCCTCGAAATTCTGGTGTATATTGATAAGGTCGTCCCCTTGATGGCTCCTAAGGGATGATATATTTAAGATTCTGAATACGTAATCAATCTAATTTTGCACAAAAAGTCTTGATTATAAAGTTTGTTTTTTACATGAAACCTCCGTTCTACCAGAGCTATTTACCCTGAGAAAACACACCAAGCCTTTGTGTCGCCTGGGGTCTGTGTGTTTGGCTCCCTGAATATTATTTTTACAGTGTAATTATGTACCGAAGCCGAGAACTGACGCTGGTAGCTCAGGTGATCAATCAGGTTGTAATGAAGCCGAAAGCACAGCTAAAGACTGACTGCTGCTCATATGTGCATTCAAGGTCCAATCAAGTCTTTCATATGAAGGAACAGACGGCCATCCTCTCTTCTCTTTCTCTCAAATAACAAATACACTGCAAACAAGAAAATAATAAATAAAAAATCAAGGACGCAGTTGAGCTGTGGAAAAAACTGCAACACTTTTAGAAGTCATTATAGCATTTAGCATGCTAACAGGTTAAACCAAGGGTGCATTCAACATTTAATGCATTGATGAGAAATTGATTTTCTTCATTGAGGGGTAGAAAATTGAGTATCAAAAGGTGATTTAATTAAATATGTGCTTTGCTGTGCTTTAATTAGGTTTTTTTAAGCCCACCTTTCATTTGATTTGATTTCCCTCCATTCATACTGTAGGGAAGGATGAATCGCTGAGACTCAGACACACGCACACACACACACTGCATGGGCAATGATGTTTCATTATTATGCCAGACTTAGTGTTCGTTTGATCAAAATGGTGATTATAGAGCTCTGAATGTATGCACATGCAATATATGGTCATACATGGAGATATAGAAATGGGACATTTTTTTATTTATATATTTTTTATAAGTGAAAATGTACATTTCTATTCTACCAGAAATGTACATTTTCACTTATAAAAAATATATAAATAAAAAAATCATACAAAAACAAGCATAAAATAATACAATTCAATCACAGGACACATCCTTTATCACTGTCAGCTTCTTCTCAAATAAATAATGTCACTTCTGAATGTGTTAACTCAAAATTTCACCAGCATGCCAAAGGAAGGGATGGTAAGAGAATAGTGGGATTAAGGGGAAGGGGAGTAAGAAAATGACTGGTGAACAGGTGGGTAGGTAGATCGGTCGTCCTTCTATGCCCAGAGACTCAGACTGGGGGTACTGTCTCTGTAATAGTTTGGCAGAGTGATTGGACCACCCGATTCAACCTACATGTAAGAGTGAAGAGGGTTATGGGATTGTAAATGGGAAGCGAGAAAATGGAGGGAGGGAGGGTGGGTTCAAAAGAATGAGAACAGTGCTAGAGGGATAATCTTCCTTAAGTTTAAGAGAGTAGGTGAAAGGTTAAGGAGACAAAGTAAGGCGTTGTTCTGCTCAATTTAATGCAAATGTGACAGGACTGACAGAAACATGGGGACAATTGTAAATGTATTTGTATTATATCTTTTAATATTTATTTATAATTTCATGTTTTTAATTAATTGTTGACAATGATAACATATCCGCTTGCAATTTGTGAAGTATTTTTGTTTATAAAAAGCTGGAGGTGCAATGGGGCTCAGGGCAAAGGCAATAACAGGGTTTGTACAATTGTAAGGTGTTTTTTTTTTTTTTTTTTTTTTTTTAATAAAGAAAAAAATCTGAGAACCAAATTAGTGACATATTTCTTTACAGGGCAACTTACAGAAATCAACCATCTGTCTATTTGGATGAAATACTTTTTTTTCACTGTTTATGTTTTTATTTCAGGTGTAATGAAAATTCAAATGTACAATTTTCCAAAATGTTAATTATTGAACAGCTATTTATAATAGACAAAAAATATAATAATATTTAAGTAAACATGACGCGCTTTATCTGCAGACTGTCAGCTTTATATGTAGGTGTTTACATCCAAATTAGGTAAACGCTACAGTGGTTTGCATATGTGCCTCCCACTTGTTAAGGGTCCAAAAGTGATTGGACAGAATAATAATCATAATTTGATTGAAAGTGAAACTTTCACTTTTTAATGCTTGCTTGCAAATCGTTTGCAGTAAATAACAGTCTGAAGTCAGGAAAGCATGGGCATCACCAGACTCTGCCAGGGCTCCACTGCAACTGTCTTCAGTTCCTGCTTGTTCTTGGGGCCTTTTCCCTGCAGTTTTGTTTTCAGCAAGTGAAATGCACACTCAATCAGATTCAGATCAGATGATTGACTAGGTCATCTTGTAACATTACACTTCTTTCCCTTCAAAAACGTATTTCCATTTGAAGTATGCTTTGGGTCATTCTCCATCTGCTCTATGAAGCACCATCTAATGAGTTTTGAAGCATTTGGCTAAACATGTGCAGGAAATATTGCCTTAAACACTTCAGAATTCATCCTGCTGCTTTTGTCAGCAGTCACATCATCAATAAATACAAGAGAACCAGTTCCATTGACAGCCACAATTCATAAAAGCTACATTTAAGCTATTTTTGCAATTTTATTTTTTTAAATCGAAGCAACTTAAATCCAAGTCAATCATATCATAGAGATCAATAAAACTGTCAATGAAACATATGAGGCAGAATTCAGTTCAATTATTTATTGTTAATAATTTGCTGTTCTAAATAGAAACAAATTACAGTATATATAAAACAACTAAAACAAACAATAAATAAATAAATAAAATAAATAAATAAATAAATAAATAATCCAATTGAAAGCAGGTGTTACACATTTAAAATACTATAGTAATTCACTATACACTACACTCATTCATTCATTCATTATCTTGTTGGTCTAGTCCCTTTACTAGTCCCAGCGGAATGAACTGCCATCTTATCCAGCACATTTTTACACAGCAGATGCCCTTCCAGCACAACCCATCTCTGGAAATATACACACTCACATTCATACACACCCTCATAAACTACGGACAATTTAGCCTACCCAATTCACCTGTACCACATGTGTTTGGACTGTGGGAAAAACCAGAGCACCCGGAGGAAATCCACGTGAACGCAGGGAGAACATGTAAACTCCACACAGAAACGCCAACTGAGCTGAGCCGAGTCGAGGTTCGAACCAGGGACCTTCTTGCTGTGAGGCGACAGCACTATCTACTAGTAGTACCTACTATAAATTACTAAAGTTTTTTTGAGCACAGCATCTTATTATTGCAGCATCTTATTATTGTTAAGATGCAAAGTTATTGCATCTTAAAATGTTCTTCTCGAGGTATGGCCAAGAAAAATCCTGCTTCAGAAATAACTCCTCTCCCTCAGTCATCCTTTTTATCAAGCAAGTTTCTTGTATCAGCCTAATTTGGTTAGCGATGTCATCGACCAAAGGTGGCAGTTACTCACCAAAAAGTTTCTTGTCAGCCACCATTAAACAGGAAGAAGAAAAAATTGTCATTCTCGCAATCATATGGATTTACTTTTATTGGCTAGACAACAGCCTCACAGCTCTGTGAATGTCAGTGATGTCACTTTTTGATCCGCGATAGATAAATGTAGCTTTGTGGCCACTACTGCGCTACTTGACTAATAAAATAGCTTCACTACCGAAAAGCTATTTGGTTTAGAAAGTAGCGACGTAGCTGCCACGCTACAAAGAAATGTAGTTAAGCTAGTAGCAGCACTACTTGTAGCGACGCTACTGGTTTTTCAATACAATTAAATTTTATTTTAATAAGATAACAAAGTGTCACAGGGTTTTATTTAAATTGCACTTGCAGTACAGCTTGGTTACTGTTATTTGTGTAACTCTACATCAAGCATTTCTGGTTGTGAAATATCTGTACATGTGAGCCGAGCTAAAACACAGTTTTTCAGTGATATATGGTCAATTTCCACCATACAGGACTGGGTTTGTTTTACAGATTACCTGCACAATGAAATGTATGTATGATTCTAAATGTGATTTCATGGTGGGTTTGAGGAATGGAGGGAAGGCAAGAGAGAAAGAGAATGACTGTTAAAGTTACTCTTAGCAGCGAGAAGAAAAATTAAAAGGCATGTAAATATTCAACAGCTAAGAACTGCAGGCACTTTTTAATACACAGAATTAGATAGCTACCCCTGAAAGGGAGAGCTAGGGAAGATGGAGGGAGAGAAAGGAATAGAACAGTCTGGGAGATAATATGTTGTTGTAAAGTGTTCCCTAAGGAGATTGCTAAGTGAAAAGTTCTTTGTGTGTAGATGTGTAAAGTCCCTTCCTAAACTGCATCCTATTTTCCTCTGCAAAGCCGCATCGGTCTGCCATTCACATCAAGCCTGGATTTCCAAACACACTGCAACACATCCCTTTCAAGCAAAGACTTGTTAGCCGGCAAACATCTGCATTCACTAGCAACAACATATGGAGAGCCGGAATGTGAATCCTCGAAACTCAAATATTAATGTCGAAGGCGAAGCAACAAAATAAAATAGCAGTTAAAAAGACAGGCAGACAGACAGGTAAACTGGCAGGCAGGTGTTGTATCGCCAAGAAAAACCTCATCTATTGGGGAGAACTATTCTAACTCCCACCTCTGTTGTCCTAGAATATTCCATGTGTGGGCAAAACTAAGATTTCAGCTTCTTTGTGCAAACACATTTTGAGACACACCAATGTTTACTGTCATACAGAGATGTTCCCATAAAACTCTACACTTCATACCTTGTTATGGCCAAAAGACCGTAAAACGACATTCCAAATCCTGCATGAACACAGTGTGCAGCAATACCCGCTAACTATAAACCTGTTAACAAGACAAAAGATGCGCATAACAAGGCAGCAAACAAATATAAACAATCCATAAACAATCTTAGCATCTCATGCGTTCGACATCTGTTCCAGCTGGTCCATTCAATGGCCAGAAAATTGAGCCAATCTTCCATTAGAGTAAACTGTAATTTGGTTTTAAGTCCACAGCCATGAATGGAAACCAAAACACATCGTAACATCTGCTGCTGTAGTGGCGTTCTGCTTTCCTTTCTCAACATTGATAAGCTTATATAAGGGGGAAAATAAGTTATTTCCTCCCTGACTGCTTGACTGGAATGCAAAATTTGGCATGAAATGTTCAAACTTTAGGACTCTTAGTGCAAAATTCTGAGAGAATACCTGAACCGCGCTCTTGGCAAAATTACACAGGAGTATCAAGCCCATTTCAGGTGTCTCGAGGTTAAATGCCTTTTCTGGCCGACTACCCCAGTGGTCTCGCATGTCCACAACAGCTTCACCATGCTCTCTCCCACACAAAGAACTCCATTTTCTACAAGGAAAGAACAGCATCCACATGTTTTATTTTTCATTTTATTTTATTTTTTTTTTCATATTAAATAATAAGAATAGACACTGCTGAGTGATGGACAGCCTTAAATGCCACAGAATCTAAGGTCGGGCATACACCATGACTGTTGGTCTGATTTTTGATAAATTCTGGAGAAGGGTCTAGCTGCAGACTGGGTGCAGATGTAAGCTGAGCTACATGTGATGCTTTTTAATGTGCACATCTATCCCTGCCTATATATATATATATATATATATATATATATATATATATATATATATATATATATATATATATATATATATATATATATATATATATATATATATATATATTACTCCAATTATTATATTTCTATATATTGTTTACAGCTTGATGACTTGTAGGACCTCATGAAAAGTAGACAAAATAAAGTTTGTTGTGAGAAAATCACTCATAGAACTATAATTTATAGTTTGTGAAGAAATTGATTGTATATGAAAATAATATTCATTCCCTCAATACGAAACAGTGATAAATCCTTAATGATTGCAAAAAAAAACAACAAAAAAAAAACAATAAATGTCTGAAAATATTGAAGAAACTGAACAATATCTTTTTACAAATACAATAAATAAAATACAAGAGAATTAATGCATTATAAATTAAAATTTTATGTTTAATACTTCATATAAAAATGTATTCAATCATAGCGTAGTATTTTAATTTAGAAAAATAGCTTAAGTTACAATTTAAAAGCAGCTGAATTCAGGTTAGTCCAGGGGTGCTCAACCCTGGTTCCTGGAGATCGACCTTTCTGCAGATTTCAGTTGCTACCCATTTCAAACACACCTGCCTGTAATTATCAAGTGCTGTTCAGGTCCTAATTAATTGGTTCAGGTGTGTTTGATCAGGGTGGGAGTTGGGCTTTGCAGGAAGGTAGATCTCCAGGAACAGGGTTGAGCAGGCCTGGGTTAGTCGATCTTTTAAACAGCAGGTGGCACTGTGAAGATCTGGAAGTGCAGGTCTGCTTCGTCTGAGCGAGCAGATCTGAGTGTGCGGTTGGGTCTCCAGGCCTGCAGCTTCATAATGTTGGAGCACACGGAGGAAACCCACGTGAACACTGGGAGAATATGCAAACTCCACACAGAAACGCCAACTGACACAGCCAAGGCTCGAACCAGTGACCTTCTTCTGTAGGGCGGCAGAACTACCTACTGTGCCACTGTGTCGCCTATATCGGATACTTCATTACTGTACTTAAGTAGATATTTCCGGTATCATTACTTTACTCCACTACATTTTTTTCTGACAACTTTTTACGTTTACTTTTTGCATTTCTACACAAATATCTGTACTTTTTACTCCTTACATTTTTAAATCAGACTCGTTACTTTAGTTTTCATGTGTTTTGTGGCGTGATCTATATTATTTCTTGTCATTGCACAAAACGCCTTATTGATTCAGTTAATCTATTCTTTGTCACTGCGCGGCTATTTCAGCACCGTAAGTAGACTTGTTTAAGCTTACATAAATGAGACTGAGGAAGTCCGTGATTATTGTCATGTTTATACCGGATAACAAGACGCGTTTTGGTCGATCTAATGACAGGTAAAACAAGAGATGCATTTTTGTTCAAATCTGGCATTTATATAAAGTCTTTTGTTCACTTCTGACCATGATGTACCAGGGCCGGAGTGGGACTCTTTTTCAGCCCTGGAGTTTCAAGCCTCAGACCGGCCCACCTCAGTTCACCACTGACTATATTAAAATAAGGTTATTTCCAATTCAGTTTCTAATTACACTATCACGTCTTTTTTTTTGAGAAAACAGCTCTTTTAGAACTTCAAATGTTCAACAACCCTTACAGTATTATGTCTTAACAATAAAAATGAAAAAAAAAATTGTTACTCAGACAAGGACCGAACCCAGGTTGGCCGCGTCATAATCTAATGTACTAACCACTGTACCACAACAGCTGTACGTTGAATGGTGACTTATCTAGTTATATCATCTTTAACCTGCAGGCTGCATCCTGCTCACGAGGCTACGAGAAAATGGATAAAAAGAGCAGAGCTGTGGTTAAATAATGAATAAGAAGGCTGTGGTCAAGTTAATAAATAAATTTATTTTTAAAAAGTGTGACTGCTGAGAGCTAAAGATTCTGGAACTAGGGACACCGGCCCTCGCGGCCAAAAAACGGACCGGCCCACCGGGAATTCTCCCGGTCCTCCCGATTAGCCAATCCGGGCCTGTGATGTACTGTACTTCTCTGATCTCTCTATCTACTATCGCGAGAAAAAATAAAAATAAATCATGTGCTTTTTTTCAAAATTTGTAATGTTAGTACTAAAGCATCTCAATACCTGTGAACACGTTATGCAATGTGGTTTATTGCCTTTGTTTCCAATGAGTTCATATTTCCTTGTACATAATTTATACTGTTTTATAGTTTTAACATGTATATTATATACACTGTAGTCTTCATTTAAATTTGTTAGATTGTTAGATAAATATTTTAGAGAATCAAAACTATTTATATTGGGTCATTAATGAATAAACATATAATGCAAGGGATCAGGAACTTATCATCTGAAAAAAAAAAAAGTTCATACAAAAATGTAGTAACAGCATTAATAACTGTTAAATAAAATAAACACAATACTCTGAACACACACCAACAAATCATATGTGGTGCAAGCTTGTGCTGTTTGAAGAAAATAAAGCAGCTTTACCATAATGCAAAAAAAAAAATTAAAAAAAAAATAATCAAATACAATCATTTTTTTTATCAATAGAAAAAATAAAATAAAATATGTTTTGGACAAAATGAAGTGTTAAATATAAGACCTTTATCTGTTATAAATACAGTATATAAGCAGAATAATTATGTTTTGCAATATACAAATGAGAATGGCAGCTGTAAAGTTAAGTTTTGTGTTTAGCTGATAATACACAGAGCAACTTTTTAAGGAGTGTTGTTGTACAATACTGTGTAAATCAATGTTGCTTGGCTACTTTTGCTGCTGAAAATTGGCAACAAATTTTTGGCAAAAAATTACAAATGCAAGTTATTTTGTATAGATGTTTATTTATTGTGCAGTGTAGTTACCGTAGAACCAAAACAGGTATGGTAATTAATACTTTTTTACTAAAGTACTTTTTTTCAGGCCATACTTCTTTAGTTTTACTTGAGTACAATAATGTAGTCAGTACTTTAACTTTTACCATTTTAAACATAGGTATCTGTATTTCTACTTGAGTAAAGGATGTGTGTAGTTTTGCCATCTCTTACACTGTGTTTTAGCTGAGATTACACTTCCTTGTCTCAGCTTCCAAATGCAGGCCTGCAGTCAGTATTGGAATTCTGTCTTTGAATTAGACAGTTTTGTTTTATTTCAGCAGACACACAATGTTATAAGGCATTAATATTAGATTAGATTTAGGTGGCTATCATCTAAAGACAAATTTATTTCAACGTCCAACAACGACGTGAAATGTTAATGATGTATTGTTGATTTTAGGTTGTGTCAAAAACAAACATAATATCAAAAATCAAAAACAAACATAATATTGACGACAAATACTGACATTTATTCTTCAGGTATGGCAACCAAAATCCACTGTCTAATCAACACTACATTGGTAACGTCCACACAATGTCAAGCTGTAACATCAATAGACGTTGATATTTTGTTGTTTTAGGTTCCGTTGGAAAGTGACCGAAATTTAACATCGAGCCAACATCTTAAACCAATGTCTAATTGATGTCAAAGACTGATATTTATTCATCAGGTATGGCAACCAAAATTCAACGTCTGATAGACATCATTTTGACAATGTCCACACAACATCAAGCTGTAACATCATTAGATGTTGATACTTTTTTTTTTAGGTTGCTTTGGATAGTGAGCAAAATGCAACGTCGAGCCAACATCTTAAACAAATGTCATACTGATGTCAAATACTGACATCTGTTTGTGAGGTATGGCTATTAAAATCCAATGTTTAATATACATCATACTAGTAACATCCACACAACGTCAAGCTGTAAAAAACATTAGACGTTGATATTTTGTTGTTTTTAGGTTGCTTTGAAAATTCAACGTCGAGCCAGCATCTTAAACCAACGTCATATTGATGTCCAATACTGACATTTATTCGTAGGTGCCATAAATACTGCAATAATGTTTTGCCAACCACCATTAATAATAATAATAAAAAAACAAGATGTAATGTGTTTAATTTCATAAGTACAATGTTTGAATTGTATACTGTGTGAACTTTGGATTTACATCACTCATGTTGATTGTACACGTCACGTATGTGTGTGTGCATTTTTGTGACATCAGAATTGTGTATTAGGTATTATTCATCAGATATGGCAATCCAAATCCAATGTATTATAGACAATATAGTAATGTCCAAACAACGTCAAGCTGTAAGATCATTCGACATTGATATTTTGTTGTTTTTAGGTGTTGGAAAGTGACCAAAATTTAATGTCAAGCTAACATCGTCAAGTTGATGTCAAATACTACCATTTATTTGTCAGGTATGGCAAGCAAAATCCAATGTCTGATAGACGTCATAATGGTAATGTCCACACAACGTCAAGCTGTAACATCATTAGACATTGATATTTTATTTTTTTTTAGGTTGGGTTGGAAAATAACTAAAATGTTACGTCGAGCCAACTTCTTAAACCAATGTCATATTGACATCAAATACTGACATTTGTTTGTGAGGTTTGGCAATTAAAATCCCAGATTTAATATCCATTATATAAGTAACGCCCAAACAATGTTGAGCTGTAACTTTACTAGACAACATTGTTTTCAGAGACCAAAATGCAACGACTGTCGGACATTGGACATTGAAGTCGAAATGATGTTAGGTTCTGACGTCAACACAATTTTCATTTCCAAACAAAATGCTACGTCCCAAAACATTGGGGTACAACGTCAACCTGACAGGATGTTGATGTCCTGTGCCTCATGGGTTATTTTTATACTGTGAATCTGCAGTGTACAGGGAGAATGATCAGCCATTGCATGGTCAATTGACAATCGCATGATTTTTTGGCATGTCAGAAATTTTTTGCCGGTCCTCATGAGGTAATGACGCAGTGTTCGTGCCCTCACTGCACCTCTGTGAGAACAGAAATACAAACACTTCCGAGTTTAAAGGGGTGCCATGGTGTGATGTTAAATATATATGACAGCATGCACAGAAACAAATGAATGAAGTTTAACTTCATTCTTTTAAGTCAAGCTTGACAATCCCGTTCATTGGGTACCATAAATACTGCATATACTATTTTGCCAAACACTATTAAGCAAGGGCGACGCAGTGGCGCAGTGGGTAGCATGTTGGCCTCAACGCAAGAAGGTCGCTGGGTCGCTGGTTCGAGCCTCGGCTCAGTTGGGGTTTCTGTGTGGAGTATGTATGTTTTCCCTGCGTGAGGTACAGGTGAATTGGGTAGGCTAAATTGTCCGTAGTGTTTGTGTGGATGATTCCCAGAGATGGGTTGTGGCTGGAAGGGCATCCGCTGTGTAAAAACTTGCTGGATAAGTTGGCGGTTCATTCCGCTGTGGTGACCCTGAATTAATAAAGGGACTAAGCCGACAAGACTATTAAGCAAAAAAAAAAATAATAATAAAAAAATTTAGTAAAAATGTTTCATTTCATACATACAATGTTCGAATTGTATACTGTTCGCACTTTGAATTTACATCACATGTGATCTTCCCGTACAGTGTGAGTTGCTGTAATTGCATGGGAATTTGCAGCATATGCCTGACCTAACTAGATGTAGGCAGGTGATATTGGAAAGAATCAGGTTTTTCTTTGTGTGTATAAATATGTCTTCGTCTTTCATTATTAATAGTTGCTCTTGGGGATTTCTTCACGCACATTGGCTTGCTGTCAATTAAGTGCACATCAAGGGAGACAAGTTCACCTCTTTTGGCCCTCTCCAGCTAACTCGACACTTCTGCTCTTCGCCTGAAATCAGATCTCAACGGTAGACTCATGTAAGCTCATTAGATCCTCAGCAGGTCCAGACTTACGAGAGAGTAATTAGCCAGGTATTCCCTTTATTCCCTTGACGGCGGGGAACGCTGTCTTTCCAAAGCCGACGGTGATTAGTGTTATGATACAAGTCCTGGGAGAGAGCGATCATCACACGAGGAAGGAAAATACTCTCGCCCCATGGTCAGGAAATGGGTGTGTGAGATTGCGAGTGCTATGCGAGGTGTTAGGACAAAAATATTTCGCATGGTTTTCGAGGGTAGTACGCCAGGCAGCACTTGTTTCATTATCACTTGCATTAACAGGCCGGGTCTGAATAAGTGTTGCATGATTTGCGGCACAGATGGGAAAGATCGGACATGACAAAAGAAGAAGGGAGGAGGGGAGGCTGTAAGCAGAAAGACAATCAAATCAAGAAAGATGGAAAATCAAGGAAAGAGAGCGCCAAATGGGAAAGAGAGAACAAAGGAGATGAAAAAGTGCAGTGACGCATCGCCTTTCTCTCCCAGGTGCTGCGGCGGAAATGTAACATGACATGAAGATAATTAAAAAGCACATCTTTATATATTAAACAAGATTGAGTTCAGTGAGCCGGAATGGTGGGGATTCTCTATAATGCAAACTTAACCCATGGCCTCTGCAGGTGCCTGGTCAGTGATGGATCTCATGTAGAAAAGCAAGATTCTCCGGAGAGACAGAGACAGACCGAGGGGGGGCAGCTGTTAAATGAGTCTGGACTGCCCACTGGGAGAAGGCGAGTAGGCTCTTCAGGATTGGCTCAGGTAAATGGCATTTTCACCCACCTGCACAAGGCAATGGTGACTCAACACGCACTTAGCACCTGCTCTATGGGGGCTCATGTCACCTCGGAGAACATGTAATATTAACTGTCACCCTTCAGTCCAAAGAACATTCGTCCACCCAAGCTTGTCTTCTTTTTTCACTTTCGAAAAAGTCTGAAAGATTGAACGATGCAGTGCCAAGGCCATATACAGTATATACTTTTGCAAACTCGCTTTACTTAAACTTCACTCTCTATGCTCTGAAGCTTTCAGCCTCCTCCTGATCTGATGAGACCACCATAACATTCAAAATACATCTGAAGATGCCACAGTTCCACTCTTTGTACTTTTTTAAAAGAGATAATTCACATAAAAATGAAAAAAAATCGGTAACCACTGATGAATCATTCACTTGTTTAAAACCTGTTTGAGTTCCTTCAATCTGAATATATATATAAAAAAAAAATGCTGGAATCCTGTAACCATTGATTTCCATGCTATTCGTTTTGGTAACACTTTATAATACCTACACGCTACGAACCATTTATTAAGCATTAGCAAATAGTTAATTCATTATATGTTAAGCATTAACTCTACATTAATAAATGTTAGGAAGCAATTTATAACTACAGCTACAAATGCTGTATTCTTGACTTACAACCACATTTATAATGTGCCTATTAACTGTACTTTCATACTTTGTTAATTGGCTCTTTTTCATTAATAAATTACTTATCGCATTATTTACAAACAGGGTGATGCAGTGGTGCAGTAGGTAGTGCTGTTGCCTCACAGCAAGAAGGTCACTGGTTCGAGCCTCGGCTGGGTCAGTTAGCGTTTCGGTGTGGAGTTTGCATGTTTTCACTGCATTTGCGTGGGTTTCCTTGGGTGCTCTGGTTTCCCCCACAGTCCAAAGACATGCTGTACAGGTGAATTGGGTTGGCTAAATTGTCCGTAGTGTGTGATGGTGAATGAGTGTGAGTGGATGTTTCCCAGAGATGGGAAGGGTATCCACTGTGTAAAAATGTGCTGGATAAGTTGGCGGTTCATTCCGCTGTGATGACCCTGGATTAATAAAAGGACAAAGCTGAAAAGAAAATGAATGAATAAATGAATGAATTATTTACAAACAATAATGCAAATCATAAGCAACAGCAGTGGGGTTCTCGAGATCTACCTGAGCTCAAACTCCCCTCTCGCCCTGCAAAAGGGAGGGAGCCCCGTGCCTGAGGATCTCACAAGTTCAGGGCTTTCTCCCAGAGCCAAACTAGCTTTATTACCAATCATCAGCTAAGTGTGAACTCTTGAAACCATGGTACTTACACTCGAAAATGGTGTCTTTGTAGTAAAAGGCAAGTCGATGTCATATTTTACAGTGTTACAGATCAATTGAGACCACACACTGAATAAAAATTCAAAGTTATAATTACTAAAATCTAAACAAAGCAGTCGAGTGTTTTTACCCTCTCCATATGCTGTCTCTCAGTCATTGCTGAACATTGATGACCTAAGCGTGCTCAGGTTCGCTAGGTAAAAAATGCAATGCAAGTGCAGACCAGGGGAGAGAGGGGAACAGTCGCACTTTGGCACAGTTCAAGGCAACCTGTACCTGATGTAAGCACACACCAAGCTCTGTGAAATGAGGATCTTTGATAAATATAAACTTTTGAAAAGCAATGGTGCATTCATTCATTTACCTTTGGCTTAGTCCCTTTTTTAATCCACCTATACCGCATGTCTTTGGACTGTGGGGGAAACTGGAGCACCAGGGGGAAACCACACTGACATGAAGAGAACATGCAAACTACACAAGGAAATGTCAAACTGACCCAGCTGGAACTCAAACCAGTGAGCTTGCTGTAAGTCAACAGTGCTATACTGAGCCACGGTGTCGCCCCTGAAAAGCAATGTTAAAAATGCAAATGTATGAGGTTAGTAAAAATAATACAGCACAGTATGAATTTACTGATGGATTTAAATGGCATAATGCCATAATAAAACATATTTGCTATAAATCTTTGGTTGAGGTGAGCTTTGCTTATTCCCATTTGTTGTCTGCATGGTTTTAGCTCCCCATTAACTAAAACAGTTTCACCACAACTGTCATAAAATTCAATTTGGCAGAGTTATCTATCTTGCATGCATGTGCATGGTTATGAAGCTTCTCTCTATCCTTTGATAAATTACTGATGCCATGATCAATAACTGTTGGATGTAAAGTTTTGTTTACCTGAAGTTGGAATGAAACAGGACTCTAGCTTCAAATGGCATGCCTACAGTACAATCCATTGGCTGAATATCTGATACATAAATATGAAGCAATTCTTGAGCAATGGTTGGATTGCACTGGATTTCCGAGATATGTGTGTGTAATGTTGTTTAACAGTACACCAGGAAAAAAACTGCATCATGGAGGAAGAAGCTGTAGAGTGTTATGTGAAGATGTACACTATATGGCCATTTAGCAGAATTAACAGGATTTATTTCTTAATTTTCATTCAGTTTGGTCCTTTTATTAATCAGGGGTCTCCACAGTGGAATGAACCACTAATTTATCCAGTATATGTTTTATGCAGCAGATGCCCTTCCAACCACAGCCCCGAACTGGGAAACATCTATACACACTCACTTACACTCATGCACTACGGACAATTTAGCCTTCCCAATTCACCTATAGTGCATGTCTTTGGACTTGTGGAGGAAACCAGAGCACCTGGAGGACCTTCTTGCTGTGAGGCGACATTGACAACCGCTGAGCCACTGTGTTAACCTCATCTAATCATTTGTTTATTTAAAGTATGTGACACTTGTGGCATAGAGTCTAAAAATAAATCTCTGACTACATAATAAGAAACAGAGGCTGTTCAGACCAAGTTCACACCTCAGAACTACCGAGGACGCGAGGACACGAGGACACGAGTCCGGTACTTCTTTAAATGGAACGGCAGTGTACTTTATAAAGTCATTTACCTCACCATGGATTCATCGGTTTCACTGTACATTAACAATAAAATGATTTACCTATACAATGCATGATCTTATAATTAATATTCCATTAATGTTAAGAATTAATATTTTTTTATTTAAAAAAAATATTAACAAAAATAACCATAAATGTGAAGTGAAATGGGTTATTATACAAAGACTTGTGTCTTTGATTATCAGATTTAATAAACTACAATGGACATTATACAAGTATAGAGTACAAGACGTGAATAATAGGAAATAAAAATAAAGTCAGTCAATTTGGTAAACAAAGGCAAACAGCGTACAACACAGTAACATATTTAAAGACAATTATAAAATGTAACTGACTTTGTGCAGTTTTTTTAATATTCATATACTATTTTTTTTTCTTGTCAGATTGCACAAACCTGATTTTTATGTCACACTGTAAGTCAATACAGAAGAACTAAATGCCGTGTCTTGCAGGACAATGGTGTTACATAAGTAAATTATAAATACAAACACAACACAGGACATAAGAGCTGTTTAAAAAAAAACAATCTAAAACTAAACAGTCAACTTTATCAAATGAAATGAGTGTAGTTAACTCACAAGTGACTGAAAGTTAATTCTTTTAATTTGAAAAGAGTTTTGAACTCAGTTGAAGGTAATGAGATAATTAAATACCTCATTACTTCAACCTAAATGTTCACATTACTCATATTGATTAGTTTTTGAACTCAAAAGGTTTGTTGCAATCTGTTTCCTCGAACAACTTGAGTTACCTTAACTTATTGGGTTTTACAGTACTTAGTTGGTTTGAGTTCTCTTTATTTATTGGGTTTTACTGTGCTCAAAAAGCTTTGTTTACTCAAATGGATTAAGTTTAGAGTACTCATTAGAATTACTTAAATGGTTTGTTGCAATTGGTTTCCTCAAACGGTTTGAGTTACTTAACTTTTTGGGTTTTACAGTGTATGTATACCTAAACTATACTATAAGTTATTTAACTATACACACATAATTAAACTATGCACATAAGTGTAACACTTTTCTTTGATGATCCATTTGAGTATTAGTAGACGGTCCCTCAACTGCAGCTTCTCCACAATGGACATCCAGCGCTCTCCAGCTTCCGGTGCCTAGGCTGCAGCTCTGCATGAGATGTTTGACCATAAGAGAAGTGGTCGTGCACAACTGAGCCTGGTTTCTCTCTGGGTTTTTTAATTCTTCACTTTCGCCAATTGGTGAAGTTTTTCCTCGCCGCTGTTGCCACTGGCTTGCATGGTTCGGGACATGTAGAGCTGCGCATTGATGGATTTGCTTTCTCAGCAGTGAATATTAAACCACTGAAACAAATATGGCCGACCAGACACATAATTATTTTAGCTTTTTATTCAACAAATGAGCCAACTTTTGCCCCAAAAAACTCAATGGTCAGTTGTAATCCGATTCTAAGGAATTTATGACCCAAAGGAATGTACCCACAGCACAACTGAATTGAACAGGATTTCTTTAAGCTTCTTGCTTAAGACTGATGTTTTAATGTAAACTTTACTCTCTCTTTATGTGTAATCATGTGTTTTGCAATGTTACCCTTGCTCCTGTATGAATATTTTGGTTTTAATACCTCTGTATACAATGTTTAACCCTACCAAAGCTAAACGAATTCATAAACAGTTCAAGTTTAGATTTGTTGTAAAGCTTACATGCTGTACTAATTAATCGTTGACATTTTATGTTAATACGAGTGCAGTATATTAACATTTTAAGAGACCTGAACATTTCTGCCCCGATTTGCATCAAATTTGCCTATGCAAATTCCTCTGCCTCGGACAAAGCACCATAAACCATGATGCAGAGAGGTTAGTTTCTAGTTGGTCAACTTTCCATGGAGGGTCGGATCCGAACCTGCCCTATAAAGCTTGGGACCAAAGCCTCTCTGCTCATCAACCCCCTCTTCTAAACCGCAGCTCTCTGCTCTGAAACTCTGCTCTGAAACCTCTTCAAACTCTCAGCAACTTCTTCAGAAAGAACTCTTCTTTCAAATCTCTTCTTTGAAACTTCTTCAACTGCAACGACCTAAGAACAAGACCTAAGCAGAGAAACCTCCAAGAAAGCAGGCGGAGACCCAGAATTAAAGGGTTAATCGCACAGCTCGGACCTTCACATCTAAGTTACTTTCTTTTCTTTATTTTCCATTAAGAGTCTAGTTAAGTTAGTGTGTCGCAAACCAGTGGTCAGCACAACTGGCCCCTTTTACCGCTTCAACTTCAAACACCGACTCACCCCACTCCAATTCTCACGAGAACAAGGAACAACCAGCAGAACAACGTGCTCAACCAAGGGAGCTTCATCACACGGACATACACAAGTATCCACTTTTGTCTACATCTGAACTGGTGTGAACTAAATGCAAACCTAAAGAGACAATAGAGGGGTGAATTTGATTATGCTTGGCTCTCTTGGTTTGCTCTTACAAACTCCATGGTTTTCCCATCATTACATGCTCTCAACCTCTTACTTTACCTTCTTTACACTTCTCTACTCTAATGAATGTGTGTTTGTGTTAGGTGTTAGTTTCTGTTAGATTAGTCAATAAAGTTTAATTTTGTATAAAGAAAGGTGCCTGTGTATATTTATGAATATAATGTCTTAAACTTCGATCTTGTTACCCTGCTCAAACTTAATGGGTTTTTATTTTGATAGCATCGCTGGACGATTCGTTTGTTTGGATCTAAAGAGTCGATTCATTTGAAGCCCTGTTCAAATGAATCTTCCTCCCCGTTAAGCTAATTCGCTAAATATATGATGGTGGAGAAGATACGCAATCACTGTAATCCAAATCAGAACTCACAACATTATAACGGTGGAAAAGGCGCGGGAAGAATAACCTTGAGCTAATTTGTTACAGTATAGTGTAGATATGCGAGCACTTTAATCTACATTATAATTGGTTACAGATTATTAATGTAGATATGCGTGCAAAGTTAATATACATTATTTTTAATTTGCTACAGTGTTTATTGGTGGAGAATAAATGCAACATGAATATTACACCACACTGAACTAAACTAAACTGAACTTCAACCCTAAACCTGAACTGACACTGTTTCAATTCACTATATTCTTCTATGTGAAGCTGCTTTGACACAATCTACATTGTAAAAGCACTATAGAAATAAAGATGAATTGAATTGCTTAATATCTGTTGATACTGACATTTAACAGTCCTTCAACACATATTTAACTGACTATAAGAAACTTTGCATGTGCATGTCAACTTACACTAACCCTAACCCCAAACAGTCTACTAATAATCTAACGAGGATTACCTGACATGTAGATGCAATCTAACTTATATCCAACAAATGGACTATCAAAATAAAGTGTGACCCACATAAGACTTAACTATACACATACGATACTTAACTATACAAACACAACAGGCTATACAAGTACTTTAACATGGGACTAAACAATGTTGTGCAGGATTTTGAGCAAGACAGGTATTAAAGGTGAAAACAGTGCAAAATAGGTATTGAAGGTTGAAGCAAGCAGTGCAACATTATTGTGGTACATTAGTAAACATCTGATCTAATAATAAATCTTTGGATACTCTGAATTCATTGGACACAGCCAGAAACACATTGGAGGGAAAATTTAAGGCAACAGCATTAATCAGCTGTCAGTGAACATGTCAAACCAATGATCAAAAACCAAAATATTCTAGCCTAGGATTATTGGAATCTCCTAGAATTCCCCAAATGTGTTTCAGATCACCAAATCGTGACTGAAATCCCTCAGTGTGAGTGAGTGGTTACATCTGAAAGGACATCCAGTGCAGAACCTGTCAAAACCACAGTGTGGATACTTTTGCTGTGGCATTTTATACAATTTCAGTAACAAAGATATATATATATATATATTGTGGCGAGTCCACCGATGCAACGTCACCGTGGTCCCGGATCCACATCAATTCCCTCATCATCAACCCTAATCAAACACAGCTGAGACCCATCAAGAGACATGAATATAAGCCGCGACCAACCCAGAGACTGTGAGCTTCATTTTTACTCAAATGACTCCCTGGCTGATATCTGTGTCTCTTTTCTCCCACAGCGGACTCAAGCAGCTGACCATCCCCACTCTCTTTCCTACCTGCACGGCCTCACCCTTTACCCCGGAACCTCTACACTCTTCCCGACCAGAAGACCGAGCGATCGCTCCGCCCTAAACTCTCAGCACCACTTGTAAATAAATCACCCTCCGGGGCAAAGTGTAAAAATCTACCGCTGCTTGCGTGTTCACTATATCTCGCTACAATATATATATATATATATATATATATATATATATATATATATATATATATATATATATATATATATATATATATATATATATATAATCTCAGAGGTCGCGTTAACCGAATATTTTCTGTCATTGATGGATTTTTTTTTTAGCAGTGATGGAAAAATCTGAAGTGATCTGTCGTTTTGACGGATTATGCTGAGGGTGATGTATTGTAACTTGTAGCTAACTGTAATTCCCACTACTGTCCAGCTGATGCCGATTGCCCTTGCTTTGTCTCCTCTTTGTCACGCTAGCTTAATTGGCGCTACCCAGATAGCAGGTAGTAATCGGCCCAAGCTCGGCTTCCCTTCATCAGCGAGTGTTATCCGGGCCGAGTATGGCCTGCAGCTCGCTCCCGCACATGCGTTTGTGATGCGGTTGTAAAGCCCAGGCCCGATTCCTGTTAACCATATCTGGCCCGAGTCTGTCTGTAGAGTCAGAACTGTTTCTGGCAAGGACTCTCCAGGGTGGCAGCAGAATGCGGCTTCAGCCTCCAGAACAAATTTAAAACTGTCACGAGAAGTCGACTTTCCGAAGCAAAGACACAGAATTTAATGACTACTGTCTCTGCATCAGTCTGTCTTGATGCGTTTGATTACGCACAGGCAAGCACCCAGTTCAGGTCACAGGAGGAAGATATGAGGTAAGGCAGATGTGAGTTATTGTTCATTTGTAAAAAAAAATAACTGATTAATTTAGCCTATATGCTTGTCGTGCAAGTTCATTATTAAAATATAAATGAAAAAAGCAATTAGAAAATATGCAAATTAATTGACGGTCAATAATAGGTTATGACGGAATTTTTACAACCCTCTCCGTCAAAATAACGCGACCTCTGATATATATATATATATATATATATATATATATATATATATATATATATATATATATATATATATATATATATATATTAGCAAGATATGTAATGTGTTGTGTATTTATAAAGCACATTTATTGTGTTTGGCCACCCAAAAGCGCTTCACAATCATGAGGGGGGTCACCACCACCAGTGTGCAGCATCCACTTGCATGAAGCAATGGCAGCCACAGAACGATTGCACTAGTGCCCTCACCACACACTTGCAATAGGTAGAGTGGAGAGACAGTTATAGTGCCAATTCTTTGGATGGGGATGATTGGGAGGCCATGATGGTGAGGGCCAATGGGAAGAATTTGGCCAGGCCTTCTTTAAGAGTGTCATGGGATTTTTATTGACCACAGAGAGTCAGGATCTCGGTTTAACATCTCATTCAAAAGATGGATGGTTAGGTCTGCATGGTAGTTATTGTTAGGGCTGGTATGTGCAGTAAACATTCCCATATGAAGTGTATTATTCTTGAAGGCAACAGTTGAAATAAAAGCATGATCAATGGCAACAAGGACAGATTCATCCACACATAGATGTACTTCACACAGCAGGTGCAATGTGTCATGGACACTCGACATGGGGATGCAAACAAAGAGAAATGAGTCGCATCTCTGGCTTTGTCAAGCCTTAAGCAGTCTCTTCTGGTGGAGAGGTCCTGACACGGAGACGAGAGAGGCTTCTAACATACTTATCAGCAGTTGAGAGAGCGCAGGTAATATCAGCCGTAATAGCAGCAACAACAGCACTAAGTCATCCGAGGTGATCTGGGATGATTGGAGCTGAACGCATTTCTGGAGGGAAAGATTAAATGAGAACATTGTAGGGGGAGGTGATAGATGGGGCGAGGAGAGAGAGAGAGTGAAATGTGCTGGGAGGAAGTGGGAGGCTGGCGGAGAGACATCGAGACAGAGAAGTGAAAATTAGCAAGTGGGAGCAAGAGAGAGAGCCAATGGGATAAGGAGCTCGGCTGAATATGAGAGATGCAGACAAAGAGAAGGAGGTGGAAGAGAGGAGTCACATTGCAGGAATGTTAACAGTTGACACGTTCATTATCCGGGCCCTGTTGTGGAGAGACGATTGAAAGGTGCGAGTGTCTCCCATTACAGCTCTCCAGATACAGAAATACACCCATCACACCTTCAGCAGCTGCTGTCTGCGCTACAAACTGCCACGGCTCCGTGATCGCTCCCATTTTCTCTGACACCCCGACTCAAGCTCTCTCCGCGAGAGAGGTCAAAATGTCCGCCTTACAGGTCATCGTTGAAATGGAATTTTACTCAGGGAGTAGGCGGCAGGTACATAGATGTGTGTATGCTTTGACTGGTGCCATATTTGTTTGTGTAGTTTAGTGGCGAATCAATGCGGGGAAGCTTGTAGATAGCAACAAGGGTGACAGAACACATATAAACATTTATTTCCCGTCACTGCCACTGTCTTGTATGCTTCCTCCTCTCCTCTGTCAGAGCTGTGACGATAATATGCCCAAATGGACCACAATGCATCCATCATGTGTGCTTGGGAATTAATACAGGGTGTGGCTTTCCAAAAAGATTGTTCTCTTCTGGGAAGAATTCCTGCTACAGTACATGTTGAAATGTGGATGTGGGTTCTGCTCCTATTCTGAAAACAAGAGCAGCAGCTTAAGTAATGTTGATGGCACGGCCAGAGTGAGACTTCTTTCAAGCAAGGAGGTTTAAGCCTTATGCCGAGTTCAGACTGGATAATTTTCAAACTAGTCATTACACCGATGTTTTCATACTGCATCTGGGCTAGCATTTTGTCGCTGCTTTGTTTAGACTGCAAGATTGATCTGTGACACAGGCTTTCACATTGCATGACTTTACAATGGGAAGAATCAATGACAACTTCGTCCAAACTACGTCTCACTGCCAAAAACAGTATTATATCTTTTGTTATTAGCTACATAACGAGAAAGAAGCCTTTAGTGGGGTAGAAAATGTACATTCTTCAATTCAATTTAATTCAGCTTTATTTGTATAGCGCTTTTACAATGTAGATTGTGTCAAAGCAGCTTCACATAAATGGTCATAGTAACTGGAACAGTGCGGTTCAGGTTTTAGTGTTTAAGTTCAGTTCAATTCAGTTTAGCTCAGTTCAGTGTGATTTAATCATTACTGAGAGTTCAAACACTAAAGAGCAAATTCATAGATGCGTAGCTCTACCAATCCTGAACCATGCGAGGCAGTGGCGACAGCGGAGAGGGAAAAAAACTTCACCTGATGGGAGTGAAGAAAAAAAACCTTGAGAGAACCAGACTCAGTTAGGCACGACCATTTTAATTTCTTCGCTGGCCAAAAGTCTTGTGCAGAGATTCAATCGCCGTGGTACCGTGAGCAATACTTGCTCACCTGGGTTTGAAGGGAATTAGCAATTTCTCCACAACTTCCTTTTTTAACTTTCTGTATGAAACATCGAACACACGTGTGTTCCTATCAAATTAAATAAACCCAAAAATTTGCACTTTAAACTTCTCCCTCAACCTCCTGCTGGCCTGCAGGTACACACACACACACACACACACACACACAAGTGAATGCTGCTCTCTCATTGGCTTTTGGTGATCGGCAATGTTATTTTCAGTCAAAACTCATTTCACACGGCATGATTTGAATCGCCGATAGCTCCAGATGTTTAGCACGCCAAATATCTCACAGGCATCGGTGACTCATCAGCTATTCTCTCAGATCACGACTTTGATGGTTCATACTGTGTGACTGTTACTCACGTGTACGAGCACCGATTTGCCTGTGATTTCAGGCATTTGATGGCGATTTCTCAAAACCTGTCAACGATTCAAAATTCAGTTTCGATTCAACGATTCAGTTTCTAATGACGCTATAGCATCTTTTTTGAGGACACAGCTGCTTTAGAACTTCAAAAGTTTTTCATAAATACGAGAACATTAAAGGGTAGCTAAATCTCACTATTCTTAAAAATAACACTATTTTTTAAAACATCACAATGTCTTTTCCTGCAATATCTGAATATATATTCTGTGCAAAATTCTTTATAGATATCCAGTCCTTTGTAAAGGTGGTCACACACACAAAAAAATAAAAATAAAATAAAATATGGATACCTATATAAGTAAACTAAACAGTATTATATGTCTTAACGCTAAAAACAGAATCCCAAGTCTCCCGGAAGCTCTGGGAGTCTCCCGCAAATGCATAGACTCCCGGATGCCCGCAAGCTAATAATAATCTCCCGTAAATCACAAGGCTCCTACTCGGTCCTTACATAAGTCGCACACCTCTCTCCACCGCATTCCTCCCAGCTCTTCAGCTACATCGCACGCACACGCCCCCATTGCTCTTAAGATCTGTCGCATAATATCATCCTCTAACACCAACAACACACAAATAAAGAATAAAACAAGTATTGCACTGTAATCTGCAAGACTCTTTTACCAACAGTTTTTCTAATATTGAGGGCTTAATATTTTAATCTTAATCTCAAGTTATGTCAGATTTATTAATGTAGTAAATCAGCTGATTTTCTTTGAGTAGGTGTACTATTTGTTAATATTAATTAATCAAATTAATAAATTCACTCAAGGACAGTCCTACCTGCCCATTCTAGCATTGGCCATTTTGGCTCATGACTGGTGCTTGGTAAAGTTACAGGGCCTGGCTAATCACTGTTAGCAGCAAACAAGACAAGAGGCTGCTGCTGCGGAAGAGTTACAGAACAAATAAATGTTCAGTAAATATACGGTGGTTTGCAGACAACGTTGTTTTGCACTGCTCCTATCCACCTTAACGTTAACTTAACGGCCATTTTATCGTCTTCATGTGTTGTTGTACTCTCGCTGACACTAGTTTTGATGAAAAATATAAGCACCTTTTTTAAATTCAATCCTTTTCAGTGCTACCTTTGCACTTTTCATGATAAAATTTTCATCTCATGCGTATCTCTTAAAAGATTTTACTGATGAGCAAAGTGCCGCTGTTTGGGGTCGAATGATTATGTTAATTTTGTCATTATTAACCTGCAGGCTGCCTTTTGCTCACAGGGCTGCGAGAAAATAAATAAAAAGAGTGGAGCTGCGGAAAAACAATGAATAAAAAGAGCGAGGCAATGATCAAGTAAATAAATAAATAAAATAAAAGAATGAAAAAAAGTTTCTAGAGACACCGGCCCTTGTGCCCAAAAACGGACTTCCAAAAATGTAATATTTAAATATAATAAACTTTTAAAAATATATATTAGTGCTGTCAATCGATTAAAAAAATTAATAACTTAATTACACTTTTTTTTTTTTTTTTTATTAATCGCGATTAATCACATAAAAGAAATGAAACTTGTAATGTTGGCTATTCAAATGTACAATTTATGTAAATGCAAGACAAAAACTACTTAAATTGAAAATATTTTTGTTTATTAGAATTTTTGCTTTACACAGGGTTCTTCATGTAAACAACATACAGTACCCACAATAAACCATCAAGATCCTGGCTTGACAGCTATATTTATTACAGAAATAAAAACACAGGCATGTTAATGCCATTTGAATTTCAAAACAATCAATACCAATAAAGACAAAAATAATAATAATAATAATATTTCCATGTTGGATTCTAAGTGGACTGCAAAAAAAATACCAAAATACAGGCATTGCAGATATGGAAAATGGAAAATTATATAACAATAAAGAATCAAATACAAACAATTGTACTCATTGTAAAGTTGTATTGCTGTGAGTTGAGAACATTAATTATAAAGTAGTAACAATTTAGCTTATTCCTCCTTTACATTCATCCAGTTGCTAAGACAGTCCAGTCTGTTGACCTTTTCTTTTGAATGATGTGAGCTGAGAGTGCAACGCAATCTCATGGCAATTCGTAACTTTTTTTATTTAGTGGCTACAGACAACGACGTTTAGGCAGGTTTGTTGCTAAGAAATGCATGCACATGTGCGAGCGTGCACACACAGACACAGCCACTGCCCCTCTCCCCTTATTGGCTGAGGTGCCCCTCTCAGAAGACACTTGCTCTTCACTTTGCAATCGTGTTGACCACCTGCCCCTGTAAGGGTCTGGGCTTTGTGCACGTGCCTGACACAGACACACACAGACAGACAGACACACACACACACACACACACAAAATGCGCACAGGTCAGGACAGCGCAGGCGGAGCGACTCCCTTCAGATTCAACACGCATAAAGTATGGCTATTTTTCACAAGGATTCTGACTAAACAATGCGAAGCAGACACTTGAAAAAACTTGCGTTAAAGCGGGAAACACGTCAAACTTAATGAAACATTGGAGGGCTCATGCTGAGAGGCAGAGGAATCTTTGACAGCTCGCAACTTCTACTGACACATTCTGAGTACATGTACATGGACACCAATACTCAGATTTTAATATGATTACGATAATACTCTTATTAAGTCTTATTGAGTCTACAATGTAAGCAGCGATTTTTGATTATCTTAAATGACCACCGAGTCACAAAATGCAGAGATTTTTCTTTAAGTTCGCCATGCAGTATCAAATTCCATTAAAACAGAAGTCGAAAGTTAAAAATGAAACACCCGAAATTGCATGAAACTCTGGAGAGCCTGGTGATGTGACATTATTTTATACTGAAACTTGCCTTCAAAAAGTGCTTCCTTGGTCTTACCCATATTTCTTTCCACGTTAAACACGTCGACCACAACAGGAAGTAAAAAAAATACAAAAAACTGTGTTAACACGTTAAATATTTCAAATTAATCGAATACGTTAATGCACTAATTTTGACAGCACTAATATATATATATATATATATATATATATATATATATATATATATTCTTCATGGCTTGGTTCCTTTATTAATCTGAGGTCACCACAGCGGAATGAACTGCTAACTAAACTAGCAAATGTTTTATGTGGCTGATGCCAGCTCCTACCCATCACTGGAAAACATCCATACACACTCATACACTATTAGCAATTTATTCTACCTAATTCACCTGTACTGCATGTCTTTGGACTGTGGGGGAAACCGGAGCACCCGGAGTTATAACGCTACACATATTTATTTAAAAAAATGTAGCATTATCACTAGCATTATTTTTATTTATTTATTTTTGTCTATAGTAACACGTTTTAATTTCAATTTGTGATGCTATCATGTCAATATAGACCAAAATCTCTTAGGAATATTTTGAGTACCTTGTTGAATCTATGCCACGAAGGGTTAAGGCAGTTCTGAAGGGGGCAAAAGGGGGTCCTACCCAGTACTAGTAAGGTGTACCTATATGGCTGGTGAGTGTACATATTCATTACTATACTAAATCCTGAGAGTGTCCATGACACGGATACCATTGGTCAACTTTTTTTGGCTATTCGCATATATCAGGGGTGCCCAAACTCAGTCCTGGAGGGCCGGTGTCTTGCATAGTTTAGTTTTTACTTGCTTTAACAAACCTGGCTGGAAGTTTCTAGTATAGCTAGAAAGATATTAATTGGCTGGTTCAGGTGTGTTTAGGTGGGTTTGGAACTACAATATGTAGACAAGTGTGAGATTATTAATTCATTTATTTTCGTTTCGGCTTAGCCCCTTTATTATTTGCCACAATGGAATGAACTGCCAACCTATCCAACACATGTTTAACACAGCAAATGCCCAGCCGCTATCTCTGGGAAACACCCATACACACTCATTTAAGTGTGAGCTAAATTTATTTAAATATTAAACCCCATGTCAATATTAAAACCTCATGTCAATGAACATAAAAAAATAAATAAAAATCGGAGATAAAAAAAAGCGCTTGGTTGAGAGCAGGGCGAAACCTTTCTAATTAACATCCTGTTAACAGGCATGTGAGCAAAGGTACGCAAAAAAGATTAATAGATAAGCTAAATATTTAACTATCTGGCAAATGACTCTCAATTATAGTTCACAAATTTTAACATTTTGAGTTTTTAAGGTCTTCTTTGCTGCATCAAGCCACCTGCTGTCACCGTTAACACACAGCTCAGGCAAACTGCATGTAACGTGTGTGTGTGTGTGTGTGTGTATGACTAAAGTAAATGAATGAGATAATTCTTTCTTCACAAATAAATCCCTCAATTAGAGAACTGGCCGTGTATATTATTGAAGTCAGAATAGTCTTCTTTTTTTAATCTATCTGGCATGTCAGTTTGGCGCAGTGTGTGGCACAGGTGACTCCATCATTCAGAGGGTGCAGATGACGGGCGGAGGCATTTGTGTAACGGCCTCATCGGCGGCCCATATTAAACACATTAAACACCACGACAGGCTTCCCATTAATCTACAGCACCCGAATGACAGGCGCAGCTACTGCCACTCGCACACTCAAAGCCAGGACTTAGTAGCCCGCCACGCGAGTAATAGAAGAGCAGAGCGCAGATAACAGAATGATTGATTGGATCCTCTCTCTCTGATTGGGATCCGGCCATGTAATACCACCTCATCATCCGCTCCTATGGGAAAAAAAAAAAAAAAATGAAGGAAAAAGTCATTTGAAGGAGTGATTTGCTTTTAATTAATAAAACAGAGCCAGCTTGTGGACAGGACAGCAGGATATTTGGAAAGAATGAGAGTGTGTGCGCCTGTGGAAAAGGCTCAGTTGTGCTCAGATTCCAAATGACACCCATCTCCGAGCCGTCTGTTGTGTGTAGCAGGAGCTAACTGTCTCATAAAGCTGGGGCCGGAAACAGCCATAACAAGGGAATCCATCAAACTGTGACACGGCTAGAACTTTTTTTTATTTAAGAAAAAGAAGAAAAAAAATCTCTCCATGGAAACAAAGCCAAAAGAAACTCTTTACATCTCGGAACGAGGCAGCTGACAAGCCAAATACAGTTTTGCAGATATGGAGAAAGCACTGGTGACAATCACGTACCTGGAAAAGCGCCTGATGTTATCTACGCAAACCCTTCATCTGTGCAGAATCGTCTCACCGCTGCTGGGCTCGCTCGAATTTCCATGATTCGAAAGCGGTGTTCATTGTGAGAGCTTTATTAGTTTCATTCTTTTGAGTGGTTTATGGAAAATTATTAGCTCGTTTGGGAGTGGAAGATTGTGTTCTTCCTAGGTGCTTGTAGCGCTGTATAACAAATCAATCAAGAAGCTTAAACTACTTTCTATAAAACTGGCAGGGGTGTCCAAACTCAGTCCTGGAGGGCTGGTATCCTGTAGAGTTTAGTTATAGTTTGCCTGAACGCACCTGACTGGAATTTTCTAGTATGCCTAGTAAGACTTTAATTAGCTGGTTCAGGTTTGCTTAATTAGAGTAGCAGTTAAAATATGCAGGACAGAGGCCAGTTTTCCATTCTACCATGAAGTTTGCAAAACTAGAAATGACAACCCTGGCTCTTTCTGATTACGTACCCCTATATACATTTATGGAGAGAGCAAAATACATCCAGGAGCTATGATTTTATGGAGTTTTTGTGTATTCGCCACATGCTGCTAGGTATGCTTTTATAAGATCTCTAATTTCTCTTGCAAGTGCCATTTGCTCCTGCTGTTCCCTCCAGAGGCTGCTGTTGTCAAACTGACTGACCCATCAACTTAAAGCATTTTTAAAAGTGAAAGAACATCTGCCATGTAAACAATATAAACTAATATAAAACCATTGCATACATCACCTCCATAAACCAAGCCATGAACATGACATTAAAATGCCTACTGGTTAAAAAAAAAAATGCCTAGATTAAAAGAAGGGTGCCAACTTAGAACCTTTCTGTCATAAACTAAAGAAAAACAACTTGTCAAAAAGAAAATTAAGAAATTAAACCCAACTGCAAACAGATTAAACATGGGAATATTTATTGTCTCAGCTATCAGTCAGCGCCTTCTCTTTTTTTTTTTTCATGGACATTGTGCCTTTTCTGAGTTTAGTGTAAATGCAAACATCAGATCCGAGTCACTTTTAAAAGATTATGTAAGCAAGTTTGTCAAAAAATATGCTACGAGGATTATTTTGAAAACATACCGCTAAATACATTTCTGGAGTGCCCCAAATACATCCCAGAAGCTACAAATCCACCAGAGGGCACTGTGTACGCTTTTTCAGATCTCAAATTTTTCTCACGAGTGCCATTCACGCCTGCTGTTTTTACGTAAATCCACTACGAGGCCGCTGTTGACTGGCTGATTGATCGATTAACCTACCCTCCTCCGACCCTAAACCCAACCAATAGTGTTGTGTCTTCAGAACAAACCATCGTTATACAATAACTTGCCTACTTACTCTTACCTGCCTAGTTAACTTAAATAACCTAGTTAAGCCTTTAAATGTCAATTTAAGCTGTATTGAAGTATCTTGAAAAATATCTAGTAAAATATTATGCACTTTCATCATCCCAAAGATAAAATGTACCAGTTATTAAGAGATGAGTGATTAAAACTATTATGTTTAGAAATGTGTTGAAAAAATCACTCTGCTAAACAGAAATTGGGAAACAAATAAATAGGGAGACTATACAGCTTAAAGTGACATTTAAAGGCTTAACTAGGTTAATTAGGTTAACCAGGCAGATTAGGATAATTAGGCAAGTTATTGTATTAGGGGCTAATAATTTTGACCTTAAAGTGTTTTTTTTTTTTTTTTTTTTTTTAACTGCTTTTGGCTGAAATAAAAGAAATAAATCTTTCTCCAGAAGGAAAAATATTATCAGACATACAGTGAAAATTTCTTTGCTCTGTTAAACATCATTTGGGAAATATAAAAAAAATTTAAATAATAAATAAAAGGGGGCTAATAATTCTGACTTCCACTGTAGTATGTAACATTTATGTTCTATGTGTCCTGCATCACCCTGTCATCAGATTCAGAAAGTCCCGCCCATTAGTGATGATCTCTCTCCTTCATCCTAATTATGCAGTTGTTCTCTCTTGAAAAGTGGTCTGGAAGCACAATATTAGTATCATTTGAGTTTAAAGTGACCGTCACCAAAATGGCTCAATTAGGTTTAAAGTCTAGAAGAGCCTTTGTATAGTTATATATATATATATATATATATATATATATATATATATATATATATATATATATATATATATATATATATATATGTGGGGTGTTTTCCCCCACATCACATACACACTCTAGGGATTTCAGTCTTATCTAATATCTTGTAAAAAGGCATAATCAGTTGCAGATTTAGGCATGGGTAATATGGGCGACATTATATGGCATCTTGCTGGGTGTGGCATATGATTTACTTTATGAAAGTGTATTAAATTAGAGTGATAATCCCAGAATAAAGACGTTAGGGGCCATTCACATTGGCGTCTTTTTCATGCGCAAGTTTACTATTCTCTATGTGCAACCGAAACAATGCTGGGAAAAGCAAACTGACGAGTTTGTGAAAAAAGAACATTCCTGTGCACCTCACACACTCCCTGTGTGAATCCCGGTTGTTTACATGCACGTTGATAAAATACGCACCACTTATGCGCTGTGAAATCGGAGTAGCAGCCTTTTATGCAGAGGTGTCGGCACGCAGGGAGTTTTGCAAGTCGTCAAAACAGTAGTTTATATAATATGATGATGGTTTTATTTTTGAGTAAGCATGACTATGAAGCAGAAAGAAGGGATTAATTGTCATCGCCACCAGCAATCCAGCCTGTGCAGCCCGCTGAAGATCAATGCTGGAATGCTGAGAATCTGCCACTTTAATGAACTGCAAGTGCCATCATGCACTTCACTCACACACTTGGTCTAGAAAACGTAGTGCTGTGGACATTTCACAAAATACGTCCCAGGAGGTATGTATTTTTGCAGTTTTTGTTTTCACGAATTCCCGAGAGGCCGATGTGTGCAATTTTTCATATCTCAAATTTCTCTCGTGAGTGCCGTTCGTGCCCGCTGTTCTAGTGTAAACTCAACAGAGGCTGCTGTCAACCGACTGAATGACTGACTGGCTGACCAGCCGACCAATCCAATAAACTGACTCACCCTTCTTCTTCCATAAACCCAACCAATTTTATAGATTGACCCTCTCCCAACCCCCCCACCACCCACCCACCAATTTCCCAAAACCTGCAGTTTACAAAAAACGTCTAGAAAAGAAAAGCCCTCATCTATCTTGTTTTTACCACATTTTTAGATTTTAACATATTCTCACCCTGTTATTCACTTGTTCATTTTATTTTTTTAATTCAGTTTTTTCTTACCTAATTTCTGGAATCACTCTTTCCCGGACTCAAACCCCATTGTCATCTTGGTCAACTCCTTTCTGCCTCTCAAGTCCTCCACACGGAGGTAAGTAGTAAGCTGCTAAGCGCGAAAAGGAACGGCATCATACCGCCTCTTATCATTCGTTTAAAAAACAATAATGCAAATGAAATGCAGCCGGCTACATAAATCGTGGCAGGGGGGGTTATAGTGAGTTAGGAATCATCTGATTGGATAATCGATCATGAGCACGTGATCCTCTCGAAATTAGTTTATAAATAAACTTCACATAGTCCACTTAGCTACCATAAACACTCTTAAAAAGGAAATTGTTGAGTTGTTTCAACTCAAATGTGGGTAAAATGTGATAAAAATGTGGGTAAAACTGCTAGGATACATTTTTATTTACGTTTTTGCTTAAGTTCGTCCAGCATTTTTTAATTGCACTGTAAACTATGGAGCAGGGATCACCAAACTCAGACATCTCAAGTTGAGAATAGTCATTCCAGGGTGAGAGTGTTGCATTTTGCGGGAGTTCGAGTTGCGGGGGGTAGATGTATGTCAAGAGCAGGGGCCAGGGTTGGGGGGGTTTGGTAGATGTATGTGAAGAGCGAGGAGGGGGGATGGTGGAGGCGGTGTTTGACAGAGAGTGTGCGACGTCTCTAAAGAGCGAAGAGGGATCCGGTGGTGAGGAGTGAGAAGGATCAGCAACTTATTTGAGGACGAGGAGGAAGACACGTAATTTCTGGGAGACTATCACTCTTTTTTTCCGGGAGACTTGGGATGTCTACCATACTTGTTCCTGGAGGGCCGGTTCCAGCAGATTTTAGCTCCAACCCTAATCAAACACACTCGAACAAGCTAATCAAGGTCTTACTAGGTATACTTGAAACACCCAGGCAGGTGTGTTGAGGCAGGTCGGAGCTAAACCTTGCAGGGACACCGGCCCTCCAGAACCGAGATTGGTGACCCCTGCTATAAAGGATTAGTGAATAGGTAAACAAGTAAGTGTTTTGTGCTCAACTATAGACCATTTCAGTGTGGTGATGTCATTGAACCATAAACATTTCCTGCTCATTGTCAAATATTTATCTGTTGCAAGAGGTGATTTAATCATAATGATGTTATAACTGCTACCATAACATCACTCATCAAAATATGGAACTTTCTGGACTTTCAAAAGCTATAGAAATTTAAAATGTAAAACAGGAAATACATCAGGACCATTGTTGTTGTTTACATGACCTCAGAAATAGTCCATAAGATCTCCGAGAGCAAGACACCTCTCTGCTAAAATAAGTTTTGATGGCTAGTTGGGACTGAAGTTTGTTCTGCCTCCACCAGGTGTCACTCTTCCTCAAACGGGGTGGACTTGAGACAGGTCATGCAGGAGCAAGGTCTTGTCATGATCCACACACTCTGTGTCACTTATCTCACTATCTAGAGAATAATGCTGCTCATTGCTTTTTCTCCATCAGCGTTCTGTGTGGTTTCCTTGACGCTCTATTAGATCATTTGTGAGAGCTAGCAGAGCTATTTTCTTTAGATCGCCCACATGTATGATCTTTGTGTTCAGCAGATTTAGTTTACCGACAGCATTCAGCTTTTATTTTCTGTTTACAAGCTTATAATTGCTTACACAAAATGGAACAGCATTGCTTTAGCCACCAGTAACAGCATTTGTGTACAGCAAAATGTTTCATGGCCAGCTATAGCAAGACGTGTCTTAAATGATGCATTATCCACTGGGGTTGTAGTATTTAACACTCTTTTGGTCTAAAGGCTGTTTGTTTTTGAAGGTCTTGGCCTTGTCTTGATATCAGCTGCATTTGTAATTAGTCTCGGTTTGGTCTCGGGGAGAGAGGTGATGAAAGTACCAGGAAAACCTCATTGTAAAAGATAATGTTTTAGACAGAGATCTATATATATTTTTGCTGTGGTTGTGTGCTGTGGTCTATGGTATTTTGTACATAAGTTTAAGTTGGATTGTTTAGCTTTAAACTTTCATTAGTTATGCACCTATGCAGATAGGTTTGTTTTAATGAAAATAATTTTACATTTGACCAGCTGTCGGGTTTGTGAGACCTATGCATCACCATGGAAGTGTGTATGAATATAACTCAGTTTTTTGAACATACTTCGTTATTATTGTTCATTTATTCATTTGCTGGAAATTAGAACTGAGTTTAGAAATGGTTTTGAAACAAATCGTTGCGCTTAACAAACAAAATTAAATATGAAGGCTAATGGATGTCTTTGGTGGAATGCGTACAACACCGGTTCCTCATCTACGAAAGTAAAGGAGTAAATACCATAAGTAAAGTCAAGTGAAAGTAGAGAGGCCCAATGGAGGAGGCTTGTTCTTTATCCTCGCTGCAAATTATCTGTTTAACCGTTTTCCCACAAGTGAAGCATTCAGTTAATCCACTTACAAAGTCTGCCATTTATATAGCAAATGGGTCACGGCACATCCAGTGGACTCTTAAAAGTAATAGGGGATGAGTCTCTGATTGGTTTAATGGACACTATTTTTGAAACACCCATAACTAATTAAAATAACACGCACAACCCTGTTTGACCATGAAAACCTTATGTTTTTGTGTCCTTAAAATTGCATAAGTGGATTCAAACATAACCTTGATGCTTTTGCGCTCTGCGCTTTAGTCTTTGCGCCTAGATCTCTAAAATAGAGCCCAACAATACAATACAAGCTAGATTTTTATTGTGTTTGTTCCTCTAGTTTATGTTAAATTTACTTATGCCATTGTTACTATGTAGCTGCAAAAATAGTTTGTCCATCATTTTTGCTATACAAATAATTACATTTTCATTTGACAATATGGTCCCTTTTTTTATTTTTTATTTTTATTTTACTTGACAATTTCATTCATTCATTCATTTTCTTTTCAGCTTAGTTGTTAATCTGGGTTCACCACAGCCGAGTGACTCATCCAGCATATGTTTTCACAGCAGATGCCATCCCAGCTGCAACCCATCACTGAGAAACATCCATACATCCTCATTCACACACATACACTACAGACAAATTAGCTTACTCAATTCACCTTGAGTGCATGTCTTTGGACTGTAGGGGAAACAGGAGCACACAGAGGAAACCCACGCAAAATCGTTATCGTGCTGCTACTCACTGCGCCACCATGACACTCACTTTGATTAAACATTTAAATGGAAACAAAATTTTTTGAGTTGGCTCACACAAAATATGCCATTTAGCAGTTTGAAAGCTTCCTTTAAATAGCACATTTTTGAAAAGGATATCATTATTGTTTTAACATAAACTCCAACAATGCGAATTTGTGAAAATTGTGGCACATGTGTTCTTGATGAGTTGAGTCTGTAGGCATGTGCAAGTTCTTGACAATGAAAAGCACAATTTTGGACTACAGGACTGTACAGGACTTATTCAAGTCAAGAATCAAATAACTTTTTTGTGTGTACTTGCAGATGCAAAATGTAAATTCAAAGCAAACATTAAATAAATAGATCAACTTTGATTTTAAAAATTGTTTTAAATAGTTTTACATTTTGCAGCCAATTGAACACATGATTCATTTATTTCAATTTGTTGCATGTTTAAAATAATACAATTATTCAAAGTAGTACAATTTACGCATTAATCTTGTTTATTTGGGTGTATTCTCACACACACACACACACACACACACACACACACATACACACACACACACACACACACACATATATATACTCTTGACATATATATATATATATATATATATATATATATATATATATATATACAGTATATATATAAAAAGATTTATTTGCGGATTTATTAAATGTCTGACAGATTGCATTATTTGTTTCTTATTTGTTATCATAATGTAATCACATATTAAATTTTTATTTTCTTATTGTATGTTATGTTTCTTATATTATTGTTTATATGAAGTACATTTAATTACCATTGTGTTTGACGTAAATAAACCTGCCTTGCCTTATTTAATCTAATTAATTTTGTTGTAACTGTATCAATGCATATGCAACTTCTATATGAGGTGTTAGTTTGGACCTGTGGAAGCTTTTTCTGGACATTCTGCTAATTCTCTCTACAGTTTTTGGATGCTTTAACGTGTTATCACTGTTGCACTTCATTAAACTGTCCTTCACTCACAGTTGGATTCTCTCTGCTTCTTTTTTGACAGTAGTATTGTAACAATCACCAGCAATCTAGGCTTGTGGATCGCTGGGAATCATTTACTTATACTCAGGACAACAAATGTCATGAGGTGGAGAATCACAAAACACAAAAATCCATGTGCAGCAATTTATTTTTACAAAAAGAAAGGACTTTCCCAATCTTCCACAGGAACTTCAAGTAAGATACAAAAAAATAGAAATGAGTCCAGAAGAAAGAACTGACCCCAAAAAAAAAAAAAAAAAAAAATTATATATATATATATATATATATATATATATATATATATATATATATATATATATATATATATATATATATATATATATATATATATATATATATAAGCAAATACAAAAAGGGGCAGAAATGCTAATAAAAACAATCAAGAATTCAAAAATCTGCAAATACTAAACTGAGTTGAAGTGCCAACAAAAACAAACAAGAATCCAAGTATAAGCAAATAAAACTAATCATCAAACAAACATTCGAGACATGAGGGACAAACAAAATCCTAAGGCAACTAAAACACAAGACAAAAGGGTTTTTAAAGATAGATCTAAATTAACAAACAAGAAATAGCTTTGACATAATACAATCAAAAGTGCAAAGGATTATAGGAAATTAAGTTTAACTACAAAACAAGCTAGTGCCTCAAGTGTCCAAAAGAGGACACTGCAACAGGTGACAACAAATTTGTCACCAAAAGGACTACAAATCTGTTGTCATGCACCACACATTCACACCTGTTCTGGTTTACCGCTTATTGCGAACACACACAGCTGAAGCTCATCAGAACGGATTACTTGGACTATTTAAACCCCTCTGTTTCTCACATATGTGCGAAGTATTGTTTAGTTGTTGTCATTTCGTTAGTGTTTTTTCTTGTTTCCCGTGTTTTTGTCTTTGTACTGTTTATCATGTTTTGATTCTTTGCTGCCTCACCTGAACCTTTCACCTGTTTTGGATTTTAATTTTGGATTGTCTACTACACTAACCACATTTACATGGACACTAATAATTCTATTTTAATGCGATTAAGACAATACTCTGATTAAGAGTTGACCATGTAAACAGCAATTAAAATAAATAAAATAATTTAATCAGATTAGGGTCATAATCGAACTAAAGAGAAATTGAATTAGAACGTGTGGAGTATGCCGATTTTAGTCACATTTTTGAATTGCAGTACAGACATGTAAACACCTTAAAGGTGCAGTAGGTGATCTGCCAAAATGCTAACCGCTTAGGATATTATCTTTGGACGGCTGGGAGGGATTGTGATTCAAAGCCACACCCCCAGTAATTAATTACTTTGCCACACTTACATGCTACAATATTCAGAGTAGCATGGTAATCAGTATAGGAAGGCAGTCATTGTTCAAAAATGACCCAATGTGAATATAAAAGCAACTTCAGCTCAATAAAGCAGTTAGGCGGTATATTAGCGCTATTAACTGATGTTTTGTTGTTAAACTAAATACAAATCTACATTATAGATGCTGTCAAAGGACCTTATGAAACTGAGAATAATCACATCAATCTTTCACCAGGAGATTTCGGTGGCTGAACAACGTCTGTGCATACAAGTCATTCATAACAACACAATATAACATAAGCTTAGCCTGTCTAAGTTTTAAAACAACATTACCTGTCAAACAGTGATACTTCAGCCATGGTGTCGTCCTTCCTCCAGCGTGCTAAAGGAAGTCCAATACTGATTCAGGTTTTTTAAAGTTTTTTTTCAGGTTTTTAAGTTTCAAGTCAGCATTTAATTTCTCCCGGTACGTCTCGTGACTGCGCGGCCGCTTTAAAGGCGAATTATACTCGCGCCTGGCTTTAAAGTAATCGGCCCGAGTTCATCTGTCCTTCGGTGCATCCGGCTCCGACTCGGCATCAGCGAGCGGCCCGCAGCTCGCTCGCGCGCATGCGTTTGTGATGCAGACGGGCACATGCTAATGGCGGATCTGCGTGAGCAGATGCGCAGAAGTCCAAATCCACATATGCTGACTGACAGTCTGACCTGCTTATCGGAATTATGTTGGTCCGACTCTATTTAATTGGATGAACATTTTTTTTTGTTTTATGCTTTACCCAGAATATAAAAATATGTATAAACACATTTAGATCATTTACTGTTATCATTACTATTGGACTGTAAAGAGACTTTCAACCAGCACAACAAAAAAATGTTTCTGAAGACAATCACCTACTGCACCTTTAATCAAACAATTACTGCCATGTAGGACTTTTCAATGCATTTTGTGACAGGATTTTCCAAACACACACACGGCTGTTTGACACTCTTTGCAACTACCCAGTTAGTGCAGACCACAGACACCTCCATCATGAAATGTGGAGGTTTCTTCTTCTTCCATTCAGCATGCAGTATAACCTTCCATTAAAACAACACTTCCAGCAGTTCATAGTTGCATCCAATATCTCGTTTGTCACTGCAGACTGCAAACTGCAGTTAAAGTTGACAAATTAAACATGAAACACCCAAAATTGCATGAAACTCCAGAGGAAATGCGAATAGCATGGTAACGCAATGATGTTGATCGAATTATCTGCTATAACATGTAAAATGGCATCATGGAAGTAACACTCAAAAAACCCATGTAAACACCTCAGTCTTAATATTTTCTCAATTAGATTAAAGCAAATAATTTGATAACTGATGTCCATGAAAATGTAGTCAATGTTTATGCTGGTTTTCGACTTTTCGGTTTCGTCTTTTTAAAGTCTAACAGATATGTACTGCATACGAAATGTGCTGGGACACATATTTTGTGATGCAAACTTTCGTGATGAATTAATAAAAAAAATAAAAAAATAATGATTAAATAAACCCTGACACAAAAAGTAAACTATAGTTTATCTTGGAGCACAATACTTCTGTAAGAGAACCCAAATGCAGTAAAATACTTGCTATTTTATATGTTTTCCATCACAATGTCCCCTTTGGGGCTCCGAACTTTGTAGTTGAAACCACTATGCAAAACATTATGCAAATATTTCAAATAGTGTGTTTACTATGATTGCATATTATTATGTAATTGCTATTATTTAATTGTATTCTATTTCTACGAGACAGAATCCAAAAAGTACATACTGTAATTCTATTTGTAAACAGCAAGCACCTAAAGTCCTTCGATATATATCCCAACTTCCTGTTTTAATGCGAAATACGTTTACGCAGAAAAGAAAATTGTGTTCCTCAGACTTGCTTGGGGTCCTTAAATGTGTTTTGGTAGTTTCAGCCTTCAATTGTTCCTTCACATCCAATCGCTCTCATTTCAGTGAGAGGTTACATAACCAAACTGGAGCGGGTTTGAGCGAATAATATACTTAGGAGTGTGGCGATATTAAAACACACACACTTAGCTTTCCGCAAACCCAATTTCTCACTGTCTGCACCACAATATTGCATAAAAGAGATTAAAACAGAGCAATTATCTTTTAACAAGCAAAAAGAGCAGAAGAAGATCGCAATGTTCTTACAGAGCCATATACCGAAATAATTCCATAATGTCGGAGGATTATTCGGGCTTCCATGTGGGTTTTGTCTTGATTAGCTCGTGCAGGGGGGGTTGGGGGGTTCTGCCCAGAAATGCTTGGCTGAAGTTGTGTTTACAGTTAAGTCTGCTGGAATATATCTGATCTGATCCTGGCACTCGGATGCTGTCTGTCTGTTCAACATTTCTTCTGGCAACTATGTGCTTTGCAGCGAGACACGGAAGCCTAATTAACTTTCATTATCACAGGCCCAGAACACAGAGAAAGAGAGGATGGAGGAGACTTTCCTGAATAGGAGACATAAAATATGCCTTTCATTCCTCTTTGAGTTAGTCTCGCACACTGTGAGGAGAGAAAGCAGAATACCAATTTCGCCGGAGAGGAGAGCGAGGCAGAAGCAGGTAGGGGGTATGCATATGTGCGAACGTAAAAGGAAGGAAGGAAAGAATGAGATAAAGAGAGATAGGAAGCTCATATATGTCTGAACAGGGCTTTTGTCAGCATGAAAGACAGAGACAGCAAATATATTCTCCTGTCTGCACTGCAAGCAAGCCATAGGACGCGACAAAACTTGAATGTTATAATCAACGGAGATGTCTTCGGTGCAGGTACGCAATGTAGACAGCTTCACTGATTAAAGGTGCGCTCACACTGACAGCCAAGCGCAAGAAAAAAACAATGATGAGACATGGGTGATGGTCGCTGATGCAGAGAAGTTGAGCTGAGTTTACCGTTATGCAAATGAGCTGTGACGTGGCCACTCCCCATGCAAATAAACTTGTACTGTTATACTTTCCATCATCATAAACAATATACTTTATCTGCAGTTTGATTTATGAGGGACTGAAATCTGTTACCAGCAAGAGTTCAATAGCATCTCAAAATAGCTGGTGGAGGAAACACTTTACAATAACAGTACATAAATAATGATGTATTAATAAGCAAACTAAACATTACTTGATTAAGAATTAATGATGAGTTGAGGCATGCGCTAATCATGATTTAATGTTAACTACAACATGAGTCGCATGAGATCATATGTGAATAATGGCTACTTTAATTACTTGTTAGTATATGTTGTTTATTAATGTGTTAATATTGAAGTTAATACTAAAAGTAACCAACATGAACTCATCTTACTATATAAATATGTCATGACTTTACTTGGAGGGGCATATCACCATTAACTCATCCTTAACTACTCATGAACTCCTGCTGATGTTGACAGAACACTTGGTAACACTTAATTTTGATGGGCCATTTGAGTTTAAATCGACTGTCTGCTTAATATCTGTTGATCCTGCTACTTCATCAGACATTTAACTGTAAGAAAACTTTGCAATTTCATGAACCCTAATCCCAACCTAACAGTCTGCTTATCATCTAATCAAAATAGGTTGGCATGTGGATGCAATACTTTAATTCAACTACTGGAACATTAGAATAAAGTGTGACTAAACATTTTTCTATTGTTATTCAGTGTAAACACACCAGACAGATGTGCATAAGGAGTTCATGAGTAGTTAACAAACCTTTCAACATTGGGATTAACCTTAATAAGAGACCCCCCTTTTATAAGGGACCCCCCACACCTTTAAAAAGCCACAAATTACTAAATATGCTTATTTGGAGCTGTTTCATTGTAAATAAACAACAGTTAAATGGTCAGTAATATGTTTTATTATTATTATTATTTACAAAATGAAAATAAATAGTATACATTAGCAGCAAATAAATTAGCAAACAGTTCAGCTTATTCAAATTAATAGCTACTATAAAGAAACTGAATAAAGTTATTAAATCTCATTAATCATTTCTTCACTGTGTAGCTTAAACATTCTAATTAAAATCAATGAATGAATCTCTTATTTATTTAGATTTTTTTTTCATTTGACTACATTAAATAAAAGAGGTGTCACTTAAAAAAAAGCACAGATCTAACGTTATAATGAAAGCATTAAAGCTTTTTATGCTCATTTAAGACGGAATTAGTTGTGTTTGAAAAAAAAATAAATAAATAAATAAAATATATATATATATATATATATATATATATATATATATATATATATATATATATATATGAGTGTTTTGAGAATAGCATATGAAGGGGAGAATTGCATATGAAAAAAAGAATCCCGCCAGTTTTATGTTTATTTCAAAGTGTTTCACGCCTAAACAAAGCGAAAGCACTGAACAGACTCACATTTAAGAGCAAGGGGCAGCCCCTGGTGGTTCAGCGGTATGGGTTGCATATTGGGAGGCTCGGCTCGGCTCGTCTCTTTATATTTAATTGCCACCCTTCAGAGAAACATGGGAGAAATATGAGAAAATACCTTTATGGGATGTTGGCTGGATAGAACTGTAAAATACAGGAGAATCCCGGGAAAAACGGAAGGGTTGGTATGGTAGTTAAGAATGTGCCCCTCCCAACAAAAAGTCACAATATAATTATACATTAACATATTATGAGTTCATAATAGGTAAATTAGGCATAAACTAATGTGATTAATTAACAAACAACCATGTACTAACAAGTAATAAAGGTGAATGTTATTCACACATTAACACTAGAACTGCCATGGGGTCAATTTTGCCCATCAGTCTCATTCAAATGTTCATAACAGACCTTCCACAAAACATTCAAGCCTCTCAGTTATTGAATTTTACTAAAATTGCCTTATTTACAATTTTCAGATATTAAAAATTGTTTAGATAAAAAAAATTGTTTAAAAAGTGGGACATTTATACCGATAAGCGCCAGCGTTGAGTTAAATTTACCTACACTGTAAAAAGTGATTTTTTGACCTTGTAAATAATGGAAACATTATTTAAGTATGTTTTACAAACAAATACTATTTTGTCTTTTTACTTAAAAATGGCATGTTTAATTCAGTACATTACTTGCAGTTTCTTTGTCATTTATTGTTCTAAAATACATATGTAGATTTGAATACAATCTCCTAAGTAATATTTACTTAGTGTTTGCCATCTAATCAAATCACACCAAAAAATGAACAACTCAAGTAAAATGTACTGTTCAGCAAGATAATTGATGCGCATGCGTCTTTGGCTCTGAGTTTGAAGTGGCGCGCACAGAGGAAAGGAAGAGAGACTTCACGACGGCTAAAGTGATTTTTACCACGGTAAGTTATTAATAAGCTTATTAATTAATCGAAGAATGTTTGCAGAAAAGTGTAGAGTTATTAAGCTATCTGCAGTCCCAGTGATTTGTGCCTATACCGTTTCTTTTTTATCAAGTTACGGATGCTAAAGTGTTCCATGTTAATTGCTAACAGATTTTTGGATAACGTTAAAACGTAATCTTAGTTTTGTTTTGTTTAACACACGGATAACAGAGTTAAATCATTACTAAATAAAGCTATTAATATAGTTGACGGAGTTTGCGATTTGCACCACAATCCGTTATTAGCAAACGGCATGATCTGTCGAAAACAATTGTCTTAAGTTTTATATATGACCTAATCTTGTCAGATTATTGTAAAAATGAGTTTTAACATCCGTGCAAATTTAGCTCGAGGCATTGCTATGGAAGCCCGTTCCCGCATATAAAGTCAGAATTGCGAGATATAAAGTCAGAATTGCGAGTTATAAAGTCAGAATTGCGAGATATAAAGTCAGAATTCTGAGTTATAAAGTCAGAATTGCGAGATATAAAGTCAGAATTGCGAGTTATAAAGTCAGAATTCCGAGTTATAAAGTCAGAATTGCGAGATATAAAGTCAGAATTGCGAGTTATAAAGTCAGAATTCCGAGTTATAAAGTCAGATTTCCGAGTTATAAAGTCAGAATTGCGAGATATAAAGTCAGAATTGCGAGTTATAAAGTCAGAATTCTGAGTTATAAAGTCAGAATTCTGAGTTATAAAGTCAGAATTGCGAGATATAAAGTCAGAATTCTGAGTTATAAAGTCGCAATTCCGAGTTATGGACTTTACTGTTATGGCGACTGACCATAAATGTGTGTTAAAGACTCTTTCAGGTTCTCTGCTTGTGATCTGGTATGGATTCACAGCCCAATTTTCCCAATAAAGGCCAGGAGGACACAGTATTTGGTTGACACTTTTACTGAACTGAAATATGAACTAATACAGCCCTTTTAGTTTTATCCCTGTGTACAATAGCCTGCATATGTCTGTACATATGTACACCACATGAGGGCACCCTTACAACGTGAAACAACAGCTGTAACAAAATGTAAATCATATCGTTACACATATAATACAGAAATAATAAAGAAATCTTAATTTTAGTCTTTTGGAGGAATCACACAAGCTACAGCTAGTTTCTGTTTAATGCTTTATAATTGCTATTTAGACCAAATGTTGTAAGTGGCATAATTATAAAGAACAAATCCATACAAATAAATAGACAGCCTAGTTTAACTAGCCTATATTTTCTTTTTAAAAGCGTGATAAACAATAAACAGTTGGATATAGGCTTTATGTTGTGATTATGGGCTAATGTGAGTCTTTAACACTCCATTTATGGTCAGTCGCCATAACAGGAAACTCCTTAATAACTCGCAATTCTGACTTAATATCTCGCAATTCTGACTTTATAACTCGCAATTCTGACTTTATAACTCAGAATTCTGACTTTATAACTCGCAATTCTGACTTTATAACTCAGAATTCTGACTTTATAACTCGGAATTGCGACTTAACTCAGAATTCTGACTTTAGAATTTTTTTTATTTCATTTTATTTATTAAATTTTTTTTTATTTAGTGGCGGGAACGGGCTTCCATACATTGCCCTGTCGTGTTCAAGCATTCTGTCCCAGAAAAGTTCGAGCTGCCGAAATTTAATAATCACCCTGTTTTTCGCGTATTAATAGGATTAAGCTTAGTTTTTAAAATGCACTTGTAAAAGGCAAATATTACCTTGAACTTTATTTATATTGTTTACCTATACTATCGGGTATAATAGCTATATATAGAAATCGATAAGGTGACTGTACTGCACACTTTTGCATTTACACAAGTCTAAATGCTTGTTTAAATAAATCTTAATTACTTAACAATCAACCTTACATAAGTTGTAAAGCCTGTATTTTGTTTCATGATGTTCTTTTACTGACCAATATCTACTTTACACGTGGTTGATATTTGCAAGTAGTTAAAAATTAATTCTGACATAAACATTTCTTACATTCTTTTACAGATATTGCACTCAGTATTCAAGCTAATGCAAGGTAAGTTGGCAATACTTTATTACAGCACACCTCACAGATAGGTAGCAATAAGTATGCATTCACATGTGCATCGTTTGTTAACTTTAGGTGCTGGAGAATGAGGTGGTTATGTAAAAAATGCAGCTTTCAGTCAAACCGAAGACTACAGCTATTAAAACACTTAAGGCTCAAACATGGAAATGCAGGCCGTCAATCATCAATACCATGTCTTTATGCAGATTGTCCTTGTTCATTTAAAACATTTAATGCCCTTCAGATACACTTATCCCGAAACCACACGGAATCAGACAAACCAAGCGAGGTGCTGTCATTTAGTTGTCTAAAATGCAGTGCAACTCCATTCTCTTCGGAGAAGCAATATTTTGAACACCTTAGAAGCCATATGAGGAAGTATGAGGTAATGACATGTGTGTTCAAAAACTGCAGCTTCAGTACCAACATTTATTCAACCTTTGCGACTCATAAACACAGGAAACACAATACACACTCCATTGAAGATTTTAAAACTGAAGTCTTGAAAAAATACCCAAATCCTGCTGCTTTTCAAAATGATCTAGAGGTCTCTGATGATGACACAGAACTTGATGAAACTTTGGTTGATGCAGGAGAGAACTTACTTGAAGTTGTAAAGAAGAAGTTTGGACAACTTCTTCTAAAGTTGCAAAGTAATTTCAATGTGTCCGGCAAGTGTATTGATCAAATTGTAGATGACCTTCAGTTCCTATCTTCCGCTGCATCTGCTCCAGTTTTGAAAGATGTTGTTGAGTCCACTTTGAAGAAACATAACTGTGAAGTACATTCAGCGGTTATCTCAGATTTGGTAAAAAATCTTTGTGAATCACACCCTTTAAGTTCAGCTCTAGGGAAAGATGGCCCTTTTTCAACGTCATTTAAGAGGTCACAATTCATGAAAGCACATTTTTCAGTCGTTGAACCAGTAGAATACATACTACACAATAAAGACAACAGAACATTCCAGTATGTCCCAATACTTCAGTCGTTATTGCAAATCTTGAAGAATGTAGAAGAAAAAGACTTGGTCACTCAAAGAAAATCTGGATGTGCATCACAATACCAGTCTTTCCAAGATGGATCTCACTTCAGTAAAAATTATTTTTTGGCTGGAGATGAGGATAGATTAAGTCTTATTCTGTATATCGATGATTTCGAAGTGTGCAACCCCTTGGGAACTTCCCGCAAGATCCACAAAGTTACGGCCGTCTATTGGGTGTTAGGAAACTTTCCAGCACATGCACGATCAACACTAGCTTCTATCAATTTAGCTATTCTGTGCAAAGCAGATGACACAAAGCGATTTGGATATCAGAAAGTTTTAGAGCCACTCCTGACAGATCTTCAAAGCTTGGAAAAAGATGGTATTTTTATTCCAAGTTTAGGAAAAATCATGAAAGGCACTGTGGTGAGCGTGGTGGCTGATAATTTGGGAGCCCATTCTTTGGGAGGATTCGTTGAAAACTTCACAGGATCTAATGTCTGCAGATTTTGTCTTGGAGAAAGGTCCCAGTTTCAGACCACAGATGTAAGATCTGGACTTTTTCAGAGGAGAGATAAAGAGCAGCACACTCTGCATGTTGAGACGGCTATGTCAAGTCCTATTTCCACTCATTGCTATGGTGTGAAAAAAACAGTGTGCACTGTCTGAAAAACTACAACATTTTCATGTAACATCTGGTTACCCACCAGATGTGTTACATGACCTTCTTGAAGGTGTCGTTCCATTGGAACTGGCATTGTCATTTCAAGACTTCATCAAGAAGAGATATTTTTCTCTTGTGGAGCTCAATACTTGCATTCAACAGTTCCCTTATAAGTGGAGTGACCAAACAAATCGTCCACATGTGATTCCTAGTCATTTTGCCACAAAAAGAACTGTAGGAGGGAATGCACACGAAAATTGGTGTCTGTTGCGTCTGTTGCCTCTCATAATAGGTTTGAAAGTACCTGAGGATGATGAAGTATGGCAGATGTTAATGACCCTTAAAGACATCGTGGAACTTGCAGTGGCCCCAGTGCATACTGAGCAGAGCATCTGCTACCTTGCCACTTTAATATCTGAGCACCGAAACAGATATCTGGAAGTTTTTCCTCAAGAAAAGCTCCTCCCCAAACACCACTTTCTCGAACACTACCCTGAGCTTATTCAGGAATTTGGTCCTTTGGCAGCCCTGTGGACCATGAGATTTGAAGCTAAACATAGCTTTTTTTAAAAAATTGTCAGACAAACAGGCTGTTTCAGGAACATACTGCTGTCCCTTGCAAAAAAACACCAGCTCATGGTTGCATTGCATCTCCATGATTCAAATGTGACAAAGTCATCACTTTCAGTCACAACAACTTCACAAGTCTCTGTGGATGTGCTAAAGGATGGAATAAAAGATTTGGTGCAACACAGGTATCCACATGTCACAGTGGTGCATGTTGCAAACAATATGCACTTCTCAGGCACCAACTACAAACCAGGGATGTTGCTATGTCATGGCTTTACTGCAGATTTGCCAGACTTTTCTGAGGTGTTACAGATTATCTTGGTTTGTAATGAACTGGCCTTTGTTGTCAGACTACTAAGCACATGGTATAACGAGCACTTTAGGAGCTATGAGTTGGAACACACAGGCAACATTCAGATACTGGAGCAAAAAGAAATGGTAGACTTCTATCCTCTGGCTGCATACACTGTTGCAGGAAGACGACTAACTACCTTAAAGCACTACATTACTCCTTCTGTTTAGGTACATGATTATCAAAGTTAATATTGTACTTAATTCATATTGTAATAAATTGTTCATTTATTTTTTTGTATCTGTTGCAGATGTGCACCCCAGCAAAGCTGCGATTAGTTTTTGGAGAGAATGATGTTCGCAAATTGGTTCTGCCCTCAGGCATCCCCAGTACTCTCCAGGAGCTCAAAAGTATAATCCAAGAAACATTCAGTATTCCAGAATGCTTTACTTTGATGTATGAAGACATGGAATTTGGGGGACAGTTTTTCAATTTGGACTCAGTAGATGATGTGCAGGATAAATGTACTCTAAAAGTAGTACAAACTGAACCCATCACCCTAAATATGGTTGCTATGAATAGATCAACTCTACCAACAGAGTCTGATGCCAGGTCATGCAGTTCTCAGGACACTGTTGGGCTGACTCCTGTAAGTGACACTTACCTTTCTTCTGACTCCACATCCAGCGGATCTCAGGACACTGTTCTTTTATCGTCCTCTGAGACTACCACATCATGCCGTTCTCAAGGAAGGCCAACAAAGTTTATAGTACCTACTTTCTCCTTTGATACTGAGCTCTTGCTTTCAGATGGAAACAAAGCCTACCAAAAGGACGGCACTCTCTTGAACAATCATAGAGTGACAAGTAGTGTCCTTGAGACGCTAGCAGAGACAATATTTTGTTACACTGCATATCCAACAGGTGTCCAAATTATGAATGTAGTGGAGATGTTGATTGAAAAGTATCCATGCCTCAAAGAGCCAGGGTCCTTTAATGGACAATATGGGTGGCAACAAAGGATTAAATATAAAATGGGAAATTATCGAGCCAAATTAAGAGGTAGCCAGCTTTCTTGCCCAGAGCTTGAGGTGAACCAGAAAAGGAAGACAAATGAAAACCCTACTCCAAAAGGCTTCAAAAGACCTAGGAAGGCTGAAGTAAATTACTTGCCACCATTTCCATTTGGGGAAACAGGAGAAAGTTTGGAGAAGGAGAGACTAGATCTCCTTAATGAAATTAGGAAGAAAAACAACAAAAACATCATTGGCGAGAAAATGGAGAAGACTTTCTCCTATCGAAGAACAGAAGTAGTTAAGGACTGCCCTGCTGTTAAAGATTTCATGGAGAGATGGCCAGCCCTTTTCTGTGAATCTGAGGTAAACTTCACTTCTTTTCTTTGTTGGCATAATATGCAGTGATTTCAAATATAAATTTTTTGAAGTGCAATACAAAAATTTACCAGTGCACTCAACTCTAATCATCACTTGATTGTGTTACATTTTATTTTCTGTTTTAGATCAAGAATGAATTTAGAAGAATCACCACAATTTCCTTGGAGCGTACATTCTTGGAAAAGCTGGACTTCTATACTCCAAAACTCCTGGCTTTGTTTGAGATGAAGGGTGGGGTTGCTGGCATAAGAATTAGACATTTGCTGGATTCACTCAGCCAGGTAAAATGTAAATTTTGTTTACAATTGTGAATCACTTATGGGATGGTATGCTGCTTCCTGACTCTGTAAATATGTTGTTATATGTAGATGTATACACATTTAATGTTCGCTGCATTTTACTTCTGTTTTTAACAGCAAGAAGATAGGCTTGAAGATAGGCGAGACGTTGTGATTCGCTGCCTCCTGTCTTTCCTTGGAGAATCAGCTGAGGAGCTCATTGAAGACCACCAGGTATTACAGTTCAATTAAATTCAAATTTATTTGTATAGTACTTTTTACAGTGTACAATGTTACAAGGCAGCTTTACAAAACACACATTGTTGAATGATCAATAAATTGAAACAAATCAAAGAAAAAGTAATAATCAATTATTAGTCTAGTGCTGACTTTGTTTGAAGTCCTTACATGGCCTGGCGTCGTCAAGTCTTGGGTCATCTAACGTCATACTGGGAGGCGGGGTCCAGACATGGATATACAATAATTAGTGTAGCAGCTAGCAGTTAGCTAGCTACATACACAGCTACATCCATTTCTATTTTTCCTTGATTTTTGGATGTAGACAGTAGTGGTTTGACTGATATACTGTATTTGTTTTCTGCATATTTGAACCCTGTCAAGCACTGACGATGATGCTGAGATCCATGTTTTTATACTGAGGAAAATTGAAAGGCTTATACACCATTGTTACAAAACTTATAGAACACCCAGTGATGGTCAAGAAGGCAGCACCATACATTTAAATGTCAGGTGTATGTAAAATTTTAGACAGGATTTCCAGTGTAAATTGTTATTTTGTATATATTTCTTATCTTTCATTTATATATTGTCTATAGAAACCATTCAAATGTTTCCCAAAAGACATAATAATTTACACTAATTATCATTTCCAGAGGTTTACACCCTCCTGACTCTAAATGTACAGTGTTATCTTTATTAGCATCACTAAATGTTTCTATCAACTGTAATAATTGTGTATGAGTCTCATTATTGTGTTCAATGTAAAAGTATTACTTAACAGCATACAGATACTGCTGAAGAAACTGCATATTGGGTTTAAATATGCAGAAAATGCTAAATATACTGAAGACTAGTGGACAGTTTGTCTCAGAACAGGAACCCATTGAGGAAAATTGAAAAAGTGATACTGTACAGTATTTTAACCACTTTGCACTGATTTGTGTATTTCACAGGATGTCAGCAGAGACATGATTAAGGATACCTTCGCCAGTCATGTCATGAAAATCATCGTCCTGAGCAGATCTGTAGAAGAGGAAGATGCCAGTAGATCTGATGTCATCATTGTCATCGAGGGAACTGAGGTGCTGCTGGGATGTAAAAATCTCACAAATGCATGTCTTTCACTCATGGGCTGCATTTACTCCCTAAACCTAAGCTATCCCCCAAAGCTGAGAAACACATTTGAAGTGTTTCAGAAAATCTTTCTTGGCCTAGATGCTTTAAAATTCTCTCCAAAGGTTAACTCTTTGCATAGAAAGCTTCTAATGTAATCTGCTAGTTGAGCACTACTTGCACTTATTTACACTACTTATGCTGTTTTACTGTTTTTTTTTTTGTTTTTTTTTTGCATGAAAGGTTGTTCAGAAAACAACTACAACTTCAACTACAGTACTGTTTAACATAACCATTCTTCTGGAGACTATAAATGCAGAGTTTTATTTTTTTATTTTTTGATGTTTTTGTTCCCTTAGTTTAATCTTATTGAAATTAAAGTTACCTAATGAAAGGCAGCTACTAGTTTGACATTATTTGCACTTTCACACTTTTGTATTTGATATCTGCAACTGAGATTTTTGTAAAATGTTTGTTATATTTAAAAAGGTATATTTTATGTTTATATGTTTAAATGTTTATGCATTTTAATGCATGTGTGATATTCTAAAAAAGTTTCCTGGAGTAAAATGCACTATAGTGCATCTGATGCTCTCATCTGTTAAGGAATCTCATAGAAATAAAAGTATTCAAGTAAAATGTATGTCTGTTATTTTGTTGACCACCATTTAAATACATCAACAACATCAAATAATATTTAAAGTAAAGGTTACTCAAAATTTTAAATAAGATAACTAGGATTATTGTGTAAAAAAAAAAACATTTATAAGCATTACTTAAGTAAAATATATAAACAAACAGTCAATACAGTTTACTGGGAAATTCCAAGTAAACTTTACTTGAGATTTTCTAATTAAAGCTACAGTTCCTTGTGTTTAGTTTTTACTTGGGAATTCTATTGAAATTACTCACATTTTCTAAGTGAAAAAACTTTCCTAACTTTTTTTAAGTAAATCCTACTCCAAATTTTTTTCAGTGTACTATAAAAATGCTTGTATTTATGCACTGCTTTTGTTTAAAATTACTTATCAATGACCTTCACTTTCACTTTTACTCACTGAATTAATGGTTATAATAAATATAATAAATAGTCACATTGAGTAAAAGAAGGCGATTTGTAGAGCTTTTAAAAACATAAAATGCAATCAATGATGGAGTGTCTGGAGAAATAAATTGCATCAGAGTATGATGGCTCAAATTTAGATATTTTAACATACTCCTAAAATAATCTTGTTATCCTAAAATAATCATTTAATGAGTGTAGACACTTTTTGTTAACAGCAACAAAAAACACATTTTTTTTTCTTTTTTTTCTTTAGCAAACAGCAAATTTTAGGTACACAGCAAACTCCCACGGTTCTAGTTTTAACACATGAACTTATGTGACCCATGTTGTAATTAAAGTTAGTTCATGATTAGCACATGCATTAACTTACCATTAGTCCATAATAAAGTAATGTTTGGTTTAGATATTAACACATTATTATTCATGTACTGTTATTGTAGAGTATTTCCCTAGTGGATTACAACAATGTTTTCAACTTGAATAACACAGAATAAAAATGTTATTAAATAATAAAATAAAATGTTTTATTGTTTTTTTTTTTAGACCGCTGGAAAACACTTACCTGAACTACGACTTCCATGAGACGTTGCGTCAATCAATTCTTCCAACAGCTGATAGTAATCTAAACACTGACAGCTGCAGACAATTTACACTAATTAAACTAACGTAACCATTGCTGAGTCTTGTCTAGCTGTTGCATCTTTCGTTGACAGCTAACAATCTGTCTCGACAGTTTTGTCTGTTTTACAGATTATGCTTTGGATTGTCTTGGTTATTGAAAACGCGTGCTTTTGTCCCCTGCCTGTCTGAACATTATATTAATAAAACTGCATTTGGATCCTATTCCTGCCTTTATGTCTCTGTTACGACACATACATTTACATGCAAGCATTATCGTGTTTATTTACAGTTATAAATGGCATTAAGGGTACTGAAGAAAAGGATCCAGCCGATGGTTGAACCTAGGATCATGTGAAGTAGACTCCGGTTTTCATCCAGGCAGTGGTACACTGGACCATTATGCCCAACCAGTCCACATGTGTTTTGTAGACTTAGACTTGAAGAAGGAATCCCTCGTGTCCCTTGTGGCATTCTGTTGAGAGAAGGGGTGTCAAAATTAATTGTTTCTTCGGTGCACCAAGATGCAGATGCAAACAATTCGGTATCGATTTAGTAATAATCATGAACGGTTATTATGTACTGACATCATTTATCTCATATGCGCTATGGCGTGGTAGCTTACTATGGCAAGGGAGGTGAGTGCGAGTAATTAAAACGCTCCAACTACTTAAAACTGTGCACAAATTTACTGCATGTGTGTTTTCTGGACAGTCTTTCACTGACACTTACAGCTGAAGTCTTTATTTTTCTGCGATTGAGTAAATGAAAATAAACGCCATTTCTCTCTCTCACTGAGCTATTTGACCTGCTGGCAGGATTTTTCCTCTCCTCTCGGCTGTTACAGCTATACTTCTAAACACAGACACGAGCAAGTTTGCTCCTCCGTGTCTATCAAGGATCAGCTGTGATCGCCACTGCCATTCATCAGTGTCACTTATCTGTGAAGAGCACCAGCGCATAAGAGCCAATCGCAGCCCTTTCTGTTAAGTGTGTGACCAGTCTAAGGGGTGTAAGAAAGGACAAGTCTTAGAAAGCAAGCAGGATACTTGTATCTGTTTATTTGCTATAAATACTTGTGTTGTTTAAAGGTACAGTTTATATATCTGTTTGTATCAAAGGACAATATTGTATTACAAATAGTAATATAAATATTGATATATTTATACATTTTAATACAAGAATTTGTATTAAATTGACCCTTAAAGATAGGGTGAGGAGCTCTGTCACTCAGGAGGAGCTTGGAGTAGAGCCGCTGCACCTCAACATTGAGAGAAGTCAGCTGAAGTGGCTCGGGCATCTGTTTCGTAATGCTTGCTGGCCACCTACCTTGGAAGGAGTTTTAGGCAAGTCCCAACGGGAGAAGGCCTCTGGGATGACAAAGGATACGCTGGAGGGATTATGTCTCTAGGCTGGCCTAGAAACACCTCGGAATCCTCCTGGAGGAGCTGGAGGAAGTGTCTGGGAAGAGGAAAGTCTGGGCTTCTCTCCTAAGACTGCTGCCCCCGCGACCTGACTCTAGAAGACTGAAGGGAAATGAATGAATGAATGAATGAATGAATGAAATTTCAGTTTAACAAAGTAGTTTGAAACGGTCTATTGCATTATTATTATTAATAATAATAATAATAATAAAAGTGAGGAATATAAAAGATAAAGCATATCTTTACAGTGTTTAAGAAATATATTGTTATTGACCTCACAATTCAAGTGTATGTAAAGACACAACTGAATATATCAACCCAGACTGATTCTGAAAACAAACCACTACATACATTTCTGGAGGGCGCCAAATACATCCCAGGAGGTGCCTTTTTTGCAGCTTTTGTGAATCCACACCCTCGCGAGTGACATTCACGCCTGCTGTTCTCACGCAAATCTACCGAAAGTCACTGATTGATTGACTGACTCAACCTTCTCCTTCCCAAAACCCAACCAATAGTGTTTTTAAAGCACTGATTGACCCCTTCATCCAATTTCCTAAACCCAACCGATAGTGTTTCAAAATGCAATCCAGATTACCACATTTTCAGATATGATCACATTCTCACCTTATTATTTACAAGTTTATTTGATTTTTTGGATACTGTTTTTGTCTTACCCACTTTCTGGAACCATTCTTTCTCAGATTCGAACCCCGTCATCGTAGTCAACTCCTCTCTGCATCTCAAGTCCGTTTATATACACAGTGATCTACTGGACAAACTGGTAACAGCTAGAAAGCTGTCCTAAATTTTTGAACAGGTCTCCAAATCTTCTTTTTTTCCCCTTCTCTATTTAACACTGCCATAACAGATGCTTGCATGTTTCCAGGGAAGACAATTTAAGTACATTTTAACTTGATCTTGAAATTCATAAAATTTTTACCCCTCTCGGCCCTTTATAAACAGCATGAGCCAAAGAGACATTGCTGACAGTTTCATCATAAGCATATCTATCTTTAATGCACTTTTTGCCTTTATAAATTGTATAGACTATAAAGTATATAAAAAAATATTCATGATGTAATTACAAAAAAATTAGCAACAAGAGCAACACATTTTATTGAAACATTATTTTTGCAGGTTTTCAATGTCCTTGAATCCTAAAGTAAACCTGACATGAACTGTGAAAAAAAGTTTATTGCTTTAGTCTTGCCATCTGCTATATTTTTTGTTATGCCTCATTGCTTCCTCCTGATAAATTTTACAAAACAAATAAAAAAGGATTTTAAAAATATACTTTTATTCACAGTTTCGCAGTCAGGTTTACCTCATGATTCACCTCAAGGACACTGACTAAACCTTGCGAAATTAATGGTTAATAAAGTGTTTGCCTAAAATCTTGTTGATAATTATTTCATGACCTTAAATATTTTGGTCGACCCCTGACCACATGATGATCTAGTGAGCGTGTACAATCACTTAATCACAAAATGTGAAACTTTAGCTAGTGGTTTTGAAATTTTGTGAAGTTTATTTATGAACTAATTTTGAGAGGATCCCCTGCTTATGATTGTTCTCAGCTGTTCTAGCATCAGCTCATGATTGATTATCCAATCAGATGATTCCTAACTTTTTTATAAATAACCAAAGTTTTCTTATCTCAATATCTTCCACCACCTACCCTTAATTTCCTTTTCAGGTAGGTGACATGGTGGCCCAGTGATTAGCACTGTTGCCTCACAGCAAGGATGCCTCTTTTTTAAGTCTCTGCTAAACCAGATGACATTTCTGCGCAGAGTTTGGCTTGTTCTTTCAGTGCTCGCGTGGGTTTTCCCCAGGTTCCCCGGTTTCCTCCCAAAGTCCAAATAACACTGGTGGTGTTGTCCTAAAAAAAAGTTGGTGTACTATTACTCACCCAACCCAAATTTTGAAAGTGGGCAAAAGAAACAACAAAAGGCAACGCTTCTTTGATTCATTAGCAATATAATTGTATTCAACATAATTTCCCTGTAATTATTGACTTCCACAGAAGGAAAAAAAAATGAATAAATAAATTCTATGGAAGTCAATGGTTACAGGTTTCCAGCTTTAACAGAAAAAAAAGACAAAGCAGTTTGGAACAAGTAAAGGTTGAGTCAATGACAATAATTTAAATTTTTTGGTAAACTATCCATTTAAAAAGGAAAAACATTTCAGGGGTGGTGCGAGAGGCGCGCAGGTGTTCACGCGTCCCCACTAAGCCCTAGGAGGTTAAAGCCAATCTTAGGGTCTGCTAGGGTACTATTAGCTAGAAACAAATTATTGAACAGGATTAGACTCAGCCTATACTTGTTACAGTTTTGAGAGCTGTGCTCTTGACTTTTCTGGAGGTATTTAATAATACAATAACTAGGTGGGCATAGATATTTATTTTTTCTAGATTAATCTTGAAATTAATCTGGATTAATCTAGATTAAAATGGTTCATTTGAATTCTGCCGAAGGTATTCACAATATGTGTGCTTCCCAAAGGCCTTTGGCAACAGGTTTCTTGAGCCTGGTGGTGCATTAGACCAGGGGCTCATCTCCTGTTCCCAAATGCATCACAAACTGCTAAAGAAACTGTTCTACTATGATAATTGGTGATGAAAAAAAAAAATGTTCAAAAGAATGGGCTTGTGTTTACTAACTGTTTATTCAGTTAAACATGAATTTTGAACTGTAGGCCTTCATAAGCTCAAAACAGCGTTTTAATCGGACTAAAGTCATCACTGATCTAAACAGAAATGGAATTAAACATCCATACACACGACTGTCAGTGAAGGACCGCACCAGACCGCACACACACAGAGATGCACACACACACAAACACGTTTTTTTTTTTTTCATTTGGCGTGCATTATTAAATTCCATAACACTTTCACCAGTCCTTACTCCTTATTTGCGTCTAATATTCCAGTTTGTCATGGGGGATAAATTAAATGTTCATGAGTTAAAGTGACGAACTGCCAAACTGCAGTTAAAGTTTATATATATATATATATATATATATATATATATATATATATATATATACATATATATATATATATATATATATATATATATATATATATATATATATATATATATATATATATATATATATATATATTATTATTATTATTTTTTTTTTTTTTACATGTGATAAACGTAAACCCAGCCCCATGTTCTACTCAGTGTCCAGCCTCGTTGCTAATTGAAGAACTGCACTCTCCTCGTGTACTTCTTTTCAAGATAATTACCTCTCTAGTCTTCTATGATGTCCAGTGTCTGTGTCTCTCCTTCCTAGTGTCATCTCTCCTGGTCTACATCTTCATGAAATATCCATCTCCATTGATCATTGTTTACATTCTGCTATTCTTATAATAAACTGTTATCAAACTTGCCAACTCAATAAATGTGTTTGATCAAACTACAAACAAACTCATTTTTAATGTTTAGTAAACAAATATGTAATACCTAATGTGCTGTTTTATTAGGGAGTATTTAAGTAAATTGGTCTATGTGTATACATTTATTTTAGTTTTATAAAGTTTACTTAAATTAATACGTTTTCAAAATAACCGTGATCTACAAAATGATGTTAGAATATAATGTCAAATATATTCTAATGCTATATAAGGAATTATAGAACACAGGCCACTAAATTATTAGAAAATTATGGACACCCAGTGTGCATTTACTGGACATATATGGAACTGTAATGGAGTCAAGACTTGCCTTGGACTACTATAGCTGTGCATTTTCCTCACAATAATTGCACACCGCAGAGCATTCATCAGTCAATCAGAAACAAGCATTCAACAGATCTGTATTATAATGAAAACATATTAGTCAAATTTACAGACACGGCTGCATGTATTTCTGTCTGACTAAAAGAAAGGAACAGTAATAATAATCTCATCAAGAGTCACTTATAGACTGATGGCCGTTGCAAAACTGTCTGTACAATCCATTTGTTCTTAGACTGATGATTTCCGCTTGCTGCTAGATTATATTATTTTATGTGTAGATTTGATGTCAGTGTTCAAGGTTATAAATTTATAGAATATGCCATTCAAATGTTTATTCCATTGAAAAGCACAGAAAATTTCTTTTTCGGCTTAGTCCATTTATTAAACTAGGATCGCCACAGCGGAATGAACCGGCAACTTATCCAGCACATTTTTACGCAACAGATACTCTTCCAACCGCAACCCATCACTGGGAAACATCCATTCACTCACATACACTACGAACAATTTAGCTTACCCAATTCAACTGCACCACGTCTTTGGAGTTGTGGGGGAAACCGGAGCATTCGGAGGAAACCAACGCAAACGCGGGGAGAACATGCAAACTCCACACAGAAATGCTAACTGACCCAGCCGAGGCTCAAATCGGCGACCTTCTTATTGTGAGGGGACAGCACCACCTACTGCGCCACCGCGTCACCCAAATATTCATCCAGTTCAAGTGTGAAGCTATGGTAACAATTTTTTTTTTTTGATGGGTAAATCAGCTTTCAGCAACTAAAGCCCCTCGCAATCAGCTTCCAGAAATGATCAGATGTGCTCAAACATTAGGCACATTCAAATCTAGATAGAAAACGCATATGTTTAGCTATGTCAGACAGATTGCACTATTATGTTTTTCTCTTCTCTTTTATTCTTTTATAACACATTTTATCTCTTTTCATGTTTTTTTTAATCATTTTTACAATTTTTCTTGCATCTTTTATTCTTGTTTATGTAAAGCACTTTGAATTGCCACTGTGTATGAAATGTGTTATATAAATAAACTTGCCTTGCCTTGCCTTGGTCCATTTGAGTTTTAGTAGACTGCCTGCTTAATATCTGTTGATACTGTTCCCTCAACAGACATTTACCTGACTATCAGAAACTTTGCATGAACATGTCAACCCTAACTCCAACCCTTACCCCAACCTAACAATCTACTTATAATCTAATGAGAATTAGTTGGCATTTAGATCCCGAGGCGTTTCCAGTCCAGCCGAGAGATATAGTCCCTCCAACATGTCTTGGGTCTTCCCCGAGGCCTCCTCCTGGTGGGACATGCCTAGAACACCTCCCTAGGTAGGTGTCCAGGAGGCATTCGAAACAGATGCCTATACTTTGAGCTCCTCCAGAGTGACAGAGCTCCTCACCCTATCTATAAGGGTGCACTCTGCCACCCTCCGAAGGAAATTCATTTCAGCTGCTTGTATACAAGATCTTGTCCTTTTGGTCATGACCCAAAGCTCAAGACCATAGGTGAGAGTAGGAACATAGATTGACTATTAAATCGTGAGCTTTGCCTTTCAGCTCACTTCGTTTAGCCCAAAGGACTGATACATTGTCCGCATCACTGCTGCCTCAGCATCTATCCTCCTGTCAACCTTGCGTTCCAGTCTACTTTAATTTACTTCAGTTATAAATGCAAAAGTACAACAATGAATGTTTATTTGGCAAGATAATCTAATTACCATCACGTGTCATTCTGTTACAGTCACCAGCGATCTAGTTACAGCGGATCGCTGGGGAACAACAAATCTGCCACTAATTGGACTACAAATCACATCATGCACTGTGCACACACACCGGTTCCCAATCTCGTCTAATTACAAACACTATGAAGCCGTTCAAGAACTCATTACACAGACAATTTATACACCACACTTGCTCACACACATTGCGGAGTGTTGGTTCTTTGTTTTGTTAATTAAAACAAATCTGTTACTTTATTTTCTTGTCTAGCCGTGTTCTTTGATTCTTGTGCTTTAGGTTATCTACTCCTAGCCTTTTTCCTACTTTATCTTACCTTTCTCTAGTTTTGACTACTTGCCTGTTTATCGATGACGACTTCTGGATTATCTATATGTCTCCAATTGCTCCAGTTGTTGACCCTTGCCTAATTTACGATCATTGTAAATAAATCCACATTTAGATTCACACTTTTGTGAATGCCTCCTTCAGTTACACATACTCTGATAAGCACACTAATAGTTTGTAATAATTCAAGTAAAAACATGCTGAAAACATTATTATTATTTTTTTTTCGGCTTAGTCACTTTATTAACCTGAGGTCACAACAGCAAAGTGAACCGCCAACTTATCCAGCATATGTTTTGCGTTGCACATGCCCTTCCAGCTGCAACCCATTACTTGGTAACATCCATACACAGTCATTCACACACATACACTTTGGAAAATTTAGCTTACCCAATTTACCTATATACAGCATGTGTTTGGACTTGTGGAAACTGGAGCACGCGGAGGAAACCCACGGAAACACCGGGAGAACTTGCAAACTCCACACAGAAATACCAACTGACCCATCCGAGGCTCGAATTAGCGACCTTCTTGCTGTGAGGCGATTGTGCTACTCACTGCGCCACCGTGTTGCCCTGTTTCTGAAAACAATGTTTAAGGTCGCAAGTTTTGTAGTAACAATTATAGTTCTGTGATTTAGCGTTTCCCAAATCTGTCGTTTCAATAAACATTCTCAAACTATGCTGCATTTGTGTGCAGTTGCAATTGCACCTCTCGAGCTGTAGTTAGATGCTTAGTTCCTGGTTGTTTTCTGAATAGGACACATTATCTGAATGAGTTTTTACCTCAATGCCCTATTCTTTTAAAAGTTTCCAATATCCATTTTGAATGATTAATAAAAACGCTTAACTTTATCTCTCTCAAGCAATTTGCTTTCAAAGTTACTTTTTTTACAGTTCTGTTTTAGTCAACTTCAAATGAATAATTGTGCTCCCTTCTTAGTACACACTGAAATCATTATGCCATTTTGAACGCAGCCATGGCTCAAAACAAAAGCTATAGGTGAACTGTGATTTACAAACAGAAATCTGCTACATGTCCTAAGCTGGTGAAAACTTAATAGATAGGATTTCTCAACCTAAATATAACTATGGCAACACATAAATAAAAGTAGTTTTTACACATACCTGTATGTTAATTATTATGAAGGTTTATAAATAAGACACCAGAAAGTAAAAAACATGTGTCTACCAAGGAAAAGTTTGGGAAACTTGTTTAATAACAATACATTTTGCTAAAAGATGTGATTTGTCTGTGTTTGTACTGATAAAGACATCACAATGTTGTCCTACACTCAACAACAACAACAAAAAGGTACAGGAGCTGTCACTGGGGCAGTACCTTTTCAAAAAGAAAATATTTGTACCTGAAGGGTCCCTAATGGTACCTCAAAGGTACTCTTTAGCTACATTTGGGCACTAATATGTACATTTAATGTACCACTGTGGACTCTTTGTACCTTTATGTAATATGTACCTTTTGAAAAGGTACTGCCCCAGTGACAGCTCCTGTACCTTTATTTCTAAGACCGTACAGTGGCTTATATGGCTGTGGCGTAAGCATATATGAGTGTGTGGTGTTTCATTTCTGTAGTTGGTTTTACTCCCGGGCACGTAATGAGCCTGTAAGTAAGTAAACAGTGTTAATGGAGGATGATGTGGACGCGGCTCTCCCGCTCGTACCCCTGCTGTTGCTAATTAGGATGAATGTATTTGAATGGTTCGTTTGTCCCCCTCCCTACGCAACTCCTTCCTTCCGTCTCTCCACTTTTCTCTCCCATTTCACTTCTTCTGCTGCATGCTGCCTAATACGCTTGTCGGCTCATTGATGGCCCAGATGTTTTTATGATGAAACATGAAAAACGGCAAAATGGACACATTACTGACTCACAATCCTTTATTTTGGTTTGCCGTGGGTCATGTTTTCGCATGGCGGATTATTTTAAAAACACTGTCAGCGTGTCACTGCGACACGCGGAAGAGGACAAACGGTTCGCAAACGCTTGCTATTTATTGCCTCCTATAATGTTGGCATTGTAAAGTTCTCCCTGCAGTCACCCCCTGCGTCAAAACAGATTTATTATATTTAGTTCCTGTCTTTCCGTGGAAGTCGAAACAACTGTTGTAGCTCTAATGATTTATTATGATTAATTTCGCACCTAATTACTGTTATTTGTGCCTCTGTGGCGTTTGTGATGTGTGCGCGTGTGTGTATTCGAGGGCCGCCGTTTAGCAGACTTGCGATGATATGAGTTTTTGTCCTCACACCCAGCTTGTACCTGTGGGTGGGTGTGTTGTTAATGTTGCTTTGACGTAAAAGCCCTAATTTGGAGAGGTGATTGATGGTTTAATATTGCTGCCTGCAACCTTGCTGCCCCCACCCACCCAATGAAGCTGCAGGCAGGCACGATGCTACGGCAGCCACTGTGTGTAATGTCACAATCTATTCCATCCTGGAAGAAAGTGGGGAATAAATACTGGAGCAGATTAAACCCAGTTGGGCTGTGTTTGTGTGTGGTGGGGGGTGGGGGTGCATGTGTAAATGCATTAGTGCTGTGATCTTGTGATGGTAAATATATACAACAGAATTTAATATCGCTATAGAGAGGGACTCTTTGTGTCTGGAGAAGCTGTGCATCTGTAAATGCTTGTGTATTACTGGTTGCCTTTGATTTGTGCTCCAGTACAGCGCATATAAATATGTATCTCCATAACCCAGCAGTGAAATCCAAATCGACTGACTTTGGTGTGAGGTCAGTCCGGAGTGACTACAGTCATTTTGTTTGCTATGATTTCAGCACTTTTTCCCCCCAACTAAATAACCCCTCTGCGTCTCCTTTTCCTCTGTTTGCCTTTTACTCGTCCATTTTGTTCCCATATTTCACCTGAAATTACCCTGGCTTTATCCTCAGCTCACTTCTGCACCTACAGTGCTGTTTAATATTTTTTTCCTTACACTTTTCCACCCCACAGTTTTCCCTCTCTTCATTAGTTTTAATTGATTTCATATTCAGACTCATCAAAAATGTATATTAGATTTCTAAACTGAAGAGCAAAAAGAGCGTCAGGGGAAAATGTACAAAGCCATGATTAAAAGCAATCATTATATTATTTCACTCCTAAAACTATCACAAAACAATGTACTGTTTTATTCAGAACAAATATTTTATTTTACATTTAGTCATTTAGCAAAGATTCATTCTTTTTCTTTTCGGCTTAGTCCCTTTATTAATCCAGGGTCGCCACAGTGGAATGAACCGCCAACTTATCCAGCACGTTTTATGCAGCGGATGCCCTTCTAGCCGCAACCCATCTCTGGGAAACATCCACACACACTTATCCACACTCATACACTACAGACAAGTCAGCCAACCCAATTCACCTGTACCACATGTCTGGACTGTGGAGAAAACCAGAAAAACCCGGAGGAAACCCACGCGAACGCAGGGTGAACATGCAAACTCCACACATGACCCAGCTGAGACTCAAACTAGCGAGCTTCTTGCTGTAAGGCGACAGCCTCTGCGTTGCCTGAAATGATTATTCAAACCTTTATTTTTTAACATACACACACACACACACACACACACACACACACATATATATATATATATATATATATATAATACATTTGTTGTGCCTTCTATTATTTTCTTTTATCAGCATTTTATAAAAATATATCATTATATTTAAATTTAATTATATATAAAGCTAAAACTATATATTATATAATATATTTATGCTATATCTTTATGTATAATAATTTATTAAAACATACACAGATTCAGAAAGAAGAACCACAGGTCAACAGGGAGATTTCAAAAGACCAGCTTCTGCATTAAACTGGATTGACTGAATACCTTCTATTAAACATCAACTATTTAAAAACGTACAGACATTTGTAAAATACAGTAAAACAAACTAAATCTGTTGAAACGCGTTGATTTGTTGGCGGTTTAGTTTGGAGCTGAGTATCATTGGGAGAGCGCTGAGAGGAAGCGTAAACAGCTATGGCAAAAACACCATTAAGCCTCGGTAGATCCTCCCTTATGGGTGCGCGTCCGTTATAAAACACTCACAGGACATTAATTTGGACAACTATAAGTATATATAAAATAGTTTTCCTAAAATACACAAAGAGAGACTTTCACTTTCACGAGTTTGAAGTAATTAATCAGAGTACATGATAAAGTGCATTATTTCGATCATTTTAATGTAGCATGTTATTAATGAAAATCAAAAATTATAGTATTATATTGAGAGTTACTTTAATCTTGCGGCCCACCTGCAGGATCGCTGAGGTCCACCGGTTGAGAATCCCTGCTCTAAACCACACCATAAAAATTATATTTAAAAAGTAATACACTCAATTAGAGAACACTCTCAGATCCTCTCCGTAATTGGAATTAAGCTGTACTTGTTGGTGATTTCCTTCAGGGTGTTGTATATCAGTTTTACTATTCTAAACCATAGAAATACCATGATAAGTTTTTTAGATATTTAAGGAACATGCCAAGTATCTGAAATCAATGCTTGAAAATGTTTGTTATGTGCCGGAACTTCTTCAACCCGCCAAATGCCAGTTCAGCCAATTATATTTCAGGATCCTGGGTTGCCTTTGTGGAAAACAGCACATTTCATTCAATTAGTCAAAAGGGCTCTCAAAGTGTGTGTCTGTGACCGAAATGCAACTTCTGGTGGACAGTAACAGCCTCTGAAATAAGATGCTGATTCATATATAGAGTTCCACATGAGGTGGTTTTTAATTAGTAAATAAAACTACTACAAACATAAACATTGGGCAAACAGGTTACATTGTGTGTTTATGCAGTGACGCAGTGATAAGCAATTTGGCTGTTTGCATAACATGACATAAATTTAAATAGAGCCATTCAGAAGCACATAATAGTATACTCACTGCACTCCGACAACATGGTAAGGTTTAAAATGTAATTAATGCATATTAAAACTCTTTAAGTTTATTTCACTTTGCACATGATGAATTAATGATGTGTGTTGGTTTGCACAAATTTGCTAGTTCTAAAGTTTAATTTCAAATGGTTTCTTTTATTTTTAATATCTGAAGTAAACTACTGCTGCTGCTTTCAGTAGTATGATAAGAAATGTCATGTAAAATGGCATTCAAGCTCACATTATTAGCATTTAACACTGGATTAAGCACATGGGGTGTACCTGAGGTGATCACAATTTAGCTGCAAGAAATATAAGCCACTTCTAAAATATAAATTTCAGATGCTGGTGAGAACAATAACTCCTTTTGATTTGGAAAATATTTCTTCTATCGCATGCTGCTGCTTTTATTTAGAAAACAATTTAAATCAGCCTTAAATCAGCCTTTCGACTCATTAATCAATCTGGCAAACTTGAATTGTGCACCTTTAATGATTTTTTTTCAGTTTTCACTGACTTTGTAAGATGGTGATGGTTCTTAAGTGTCTGAAACTACCAGACAACAGATTGTCCAGATGAAGACCAAAGGGACACTTTCAGCGACACAAGAGACCTTAGTCATTCTAAATCTGTGATTGATTGAATATTATTCCACTAGAAAGGCTGGTTATCAGTGAAAGACAGATGTCAGAATAGGCAAATGCTTCACAACTGCAGCTGGAATTGCTTGCTAGGTCAGTGATGGACAAGGAAAGGATCTATCTCAACATGCAGATTTAATAGTTTGAACAAACCCTTATATGACTCATTAACATTAAAGCAAGAGTGACTCTTTATACATTATCCTAAACATCACAAGAATATGTTTCATGTATCCTAGAGCATAATAGAAGCTCTCAGGAGTGTGCATAAACATAATACCCTTTTATCTTGGCAAAATGTCTTGCATTCATCCTACAGAAATCCATCTAGAGGCTTTCATCAACACCCTTGACTATAAAGTAAGTCTTGTGTTTTTTTTATTTAATTTTTTTTCTCTTCATTTTGTGATGTTCACACATATGGAATAAAAATAGAGATTCCTACATGATAAAAATTATATTATTTCTTTAATGCTTTTACAATGTACAGTAGATTGTGTCAAAGCAGCCTTACATGGAAGTTCTAGTAAATTGAAACAGTTTCAGTCCAGTTCTAAGATTTTACGTTAAGTTTAGTTCAGTTCAGTCTGGTTTAATTTTCATTGCTGAAAGTCCAAACACTGAAGAGCAAATCCATCTATGCGCAACTCCACAAGTCCTAAACCAAGCAAGCCAGTGGCGAGGAACAAACTTCATCAATTGACAAAAGGGAAGGATTAAAAAAAAAAAAACCTTGAGAGAATACAAGCTAAGTTGGGCACCACCATTTCTCTTCTGGACAAACTTCTTGTGCACAGCTGCAGTCTTGGGTCTTCAGGTCCTGAAGAAGAATGGACATCCATTGTGGAGAAGCTGCAGGTGACAGTAGGTCACCAGTGGGTGTTCAGGCTGCCCATGGTATTAATATTGAGACTAGTCTTTCAATGGGATATTTCAGGAATCAGTCTCTTGCTCTCCAACCCTCTATGACTGCCATAACATCTGCTCAGGATACAGCCTGGTCCAGGATTATGGATAACTCTAGAGGTCTTCTATGGGTGGCATCATCTCTTCAAATGTGTTGTCCTTTAGGTCCTCAATGGTTGGCATCATCTCTTCACAGGTGTGGGATTACATCAAATACGCAATTTCTACTGTAAACCAGTTCTTCTAGGATTTAGCCATTTTGTAACCATTAAATTTATTGCTAAATCAAGCAAACTTCACAAAATTTTGCAGATCTCACATTTTTCCTGAAAGGAAAAACTGCCAAGGATTACCTGCAAATTTGGGGGCTAGACGCTTTCCATGACATCATCATGACACAGATTCCCAAAACAAAGGCCATGTGGACTTAAACAACCCTCACAAACCCATTATTACAATGGTTTAATAAAAATTCCCTAAATTTATATAGCACTTTTCTAGACACTCAAAGGTCTTTACACATTTTGCGAGGAATCTCCTCATCCACTGTCATGTTTGCAGGTTGTGTGCATTTCCTGTACCATGTCTTTGTTATTGTCACGTTTTGTTTTGCTCCGAATCAGCTGTGCTGATCATTAGTTTCAGCTGGGGACAATTATCTTTCCTTTATATGTGTGTGGTGTTATTTGTATCTTGTCAGTTCGTTATCGTTCATTGTGCTTTATGTCTTGTCAGGAATGCACTGTGGGTCTGCCAGCTGTTTCTGAAGGCTATAAAGATCAGGGGCCTCATGTATCAACGCTGCGTACGCACAAAAACTTTGCGTACGCCAAGTTTTACGCTCAGAATCGCTCACGTTTGGATTTACTAACAATGAACTGAACGTGGGAATGTGCGCAGCTTCACGGCAGCTTTCTGGCAGGCGTACGCACGTTTTTTGTGCGTGTCTGTTTTATTTCCATTGGCGACTCCTAGAGGCAGTTGTGTTAAATTGCACTCTACAAAGTGTCTGATCCTTGCAATGGCAGCTGTATGAGACGGGTTCATATAGTAGGTATGTAAGATTTCCATACCATACAGTTGACCAGCTAAACATTAAAGCACAATTTGCAGCGGTCGCCTGTTTTCCCAATGTAATCTGAGCGATCTACCGCACGAACATTGCTATAAAGACACTATCTGAAGATGAATTTGCATGCGTGAATCAGAAACATTTCCATTCAATAAATGTGCAAATAAAATATGATGCACAAACTTATTGATGATTCCTACTTGTCTTTCTCGTGATAAATAGTGGGCAAAATCTGATATGTAGCGGGGAAAAAAAGAAGAAAGAGTTCATCAGACGCTGGATTCGAGCCAAGAGTTCATCAGACGCTGGATTCGAGCCGAGTTTATGCTCGAACGTGTCAGTACATGATCACATGCTTCTTATGAGGTGCGCCACTGAGACTGCTAAGGGTACTGCAACATTTTACAGATATAAACCACAGTATTTCTTTTTTAAATGCACTCAGTGCGATGTTCAGACCCAACTGTGTTAAGCGCATCAGCTAAACTCTCCCACTCTATTTTTTTCTTTTGTTGTTAATTCCGGAGAACAAACTTGCAAATAACACCGCTTTTCTCCGGTCTACCTCAGAAAGCAGCACCTCCAATTCACATTCTGTTCAAAGTTTCTCTTTTTGCTTGATTTTGCCGTTGCTTTTTCGTTGGGTTTCCATTAGCATAGTCATTAGCATATTCATACGGGGGAGGAGGCAGGGAGGGGTTTTGTGCTTGTGCATGTTGCGCTCAGTTTCACGTTCATTCAGATGTACAAAAGAATATGCGTGAGACTCGGCGTACGCAGTGTTTCATACATCTGAATTTTTTTCTGCGTACGCACATTTACAGCTTTGTGCGTACGCAATGTTTTAGTAAGATTTCCACGCAAGTCTTCGTACATGAGGCCCCTGGACTTCATCACCTTTCTTTACAGCTCCGCATTTATTTTTCTGCTTCTGTTCTATTTTTGTTTGAACTGTCTGTCACTCACTGGTCATTAAAAGACCTTCAAGAGTCCTTGTCACTATACTGAGGCATTAGGATACACAAACCACAGGTTGCGTGCCCCATGCTGGTCTCACTAACACCACTTCTGGCAGCAATCTAGCTTTCCCATGTGGTTTCCCATCCAGGTACTGACTGGGCGTAGCCCTGCTTAGCTTCAGTGGGTGACCAGGTGAGAGTTGCAGAAAGCTAGCTGCCGGCTAATACAATGGTTTGTTCTATAGACAATCACAAAAATAAATAAATAAATAAACATTGCTTAAGGGGGCTAATAATATTAACATTAAAATGGTCTTAAAAATAATAAAAAATATTTTATTTTAACTTAAAACAAATATGTTTATTAAAATTTTCTCAAGAGGAAAACATATAGGAAATAATGTGAAAAAAATTCTTGCTCTGGTAAACATAATTTAGGAAATATTTTAAAAAGAAAAAAAAATTAAAACAGGAGGGTGAATAACTTTGAAACAACACAAACACTTTTTACTTTATCTTATTTTGGTCTTCAAGCTTTTGCACATACAATTTATACAGATATATAAAAACAATGTATATACATATATTTGTTTTAAACAAAGATAATTTAAGTGATCCTTTAATTTAAGTGTGTGATTTTATATGTTACACTACCAAATGTAGGGGTCTATGAGTAATAATATACACACACACACACACACACACATATATATATATATATATATATATATATATATATATATATATATATATATATATATATATATATATATATATATATATGTGTGTGTGTGTGTGTGTGTGTGTGTGTGTATATATATTTATGTGTGTATATATATATATATATATATATATATATATTTTGATGGTTTATTCTGATGTGGCGACCTCTGATTACTTAAGAGACTAAGCCAAAAAGAAAATGAATGAATGAATCATGAATGTGGTTACATAAGAGACAGTCTGACCTTGATAAATGCAGTGCATAAGTGTACCACCCTGATATAGAGGAGACAAATAATAGTAGCTAAAATGTGTATTTTTGGCTTCCTCATTGTCATTACATAAGGTCACAGGAACCGAGGAGCTACCAGGTTCAATAAACGAGAACTGTGAATTGGGTTGCTGTTTTGTAATATAAATACCGTAAGTGATTCCTTCTGGCTAAAACATAATTAGCTTACAATGAGAGTACATTATTTTTAAAGTTGTCATCAGTAACTTGTGTCATTTTTTTGAGGAATATATTGCTGCTTCTCCCTTTTAGTTAGAAGTTAGAATGTTTCTGTTTATTTGTATTTGTATTTTTTTAAACAAATGAGGGAAACATGGAGCAAAAACCATATATAACTTTAAATCGACTACAGCATAAACCATAAAAGTCAGTGTTAGATGTTTACATTCTCACTCATTTGATAACTGTAAATGTGTTAAAATATACTGTGACTGTTGCAAATCACAGATTAGTGAAAACAATGTGATATCTACACTTTTTAAAAATCATTTTTCCTTATGTTGGTTACATTCACTGGACACTTTATTAGGTACACGTCCAACTGCTAGTTAACCCAAATTTCTAATCAGCCAATCACATGACAGCAACTCAATGCATTTAGGCATGTAGAAATGTTCAAGACAATCTTCTGCAGTTCAAACTGAGCAAAATGGTGAAAAAAGGTGATTTAAGTGACTTTGAACGTGGCATGGTTGTTGGTGCCAGTAGTGCTGGTCTGATTATTTCAGAAACTGCTGATCTACTAGGATTTTCATGCACAATCATCTCTAGAGTTTACAGAGAATGGTCTGAAAAAGAGAATACATTCAGTGAGCAGCAGTTCTATGGGTGTAAATGCCTTGTTGATGCCAAAGATCAGAGGAGATTAGCCAGACTGGTTTGAGCTGATAGAAAGGCAACAATAACTCAAATAACCACTCGTTATAACTGAGGTATGCAGTAGAGCATCTCTGAACATTTGCAACCTTAAAGAGGATTGACTACAGCAGCAGAAAATCATATCGGATGCCACTCTTGTCAGCTGAGAACGGGAAACCAAGGCTACAATTCGCACAAGCTCACCCAAATTGGACATTAGAAGATACTATGCCTGGTATGACGAGTCTTAATTTCTGCTGCGGCATTTGGATGGTAGGGTTTAAATTTTTCATCAACAACATGAAAGCATGGATCCAACCTGCCTTGTATCAACAGTTCAGGCTGATGGTGGTGGTGTAATGATGTAGGGGATGTTTACTTGGCCTATTAGTACCAATTGAGCATTGTGTCAATGCCGTATTGTTGCTGACCATGTCCATCCCTTTATGACCACAGTGTATTCATTTTCTGATGGCTACTTCCAGCAGGATAACACATCATGTCATTAAGCGCGAATCATCTCAGACTGGTTTCTTGAACATGACAATGAGTTCACTGTATTCAAATGGCCTCCACAGTCACGAGATCTCAATCCAATAGGGCATTTTTGGGATCTGGTGGAATGGGAGATTCACATCAGCGCTGTGCGCCCGACAAATTAGAAGAAGCTGCATTATGCCATCATGTCAATATAGACCAAAATATCTGAGTAATATTTCCAGTACCTTGTTAAGTCTTTGTAACAAAAGATAAAGGTAGTTCTAAAGGCAAAAAGGGGGTTCAGCTCGGTACTAGTAAGGTGTACCTAATAAAGTGGCCAGTTAGTGTATTTTCTTCTGTTCATATATATATATATATATATATATATATATATATATATATATATATATATATATATATATATATATATATACAAACACAGTTTATGAATTAGATTTCAGATAACCTTTGTGAAAATAAAATGCCAAACTATACTTACCATATTTTGGCTTAGTCTTAATGGGCTAATGACTATGGACATTTTTTTTTTTTTTTTAAACAAGTCATCTGTACTAGGAAACCACAGCACATGAAGGAAACCCCCACAAACACAGGGAGATTATGCAAACAGAGAAATGCCTCCTGGCCCAGCTGGAACTCAAACCAGTGGCTCTCTTGCTGTGGGGTGACAGTGCTAACCACACTGTGCCACCCGCTAAATATAGCTAATAATACATTGCCATTCAGCTTAACATAATAAAACAAATTATCATACTTATTCTGTTCTGTATTACTGAAAAGAATTTTAATCAAGGATAGCATCAATTCAAACTCCTGGTACAATAATCTGGTCAGTTAAGCAGCAGAGGGAGTTGTCAATCAGTTCTAGCTGCTTTGTTGTGAATTAAATTAACTGTTCACTGAGGATTGTTTTTTTTTTTATTTCCAAAATCATCATTTCTGGCTGTTTTGCATTTGGCCAGGTCAGTGTCACATTTGTTAGCATGAGGCCATACCTGGACCTTACCAAGTTTGCACAGACAGTCCAATTTATTCAATAGGTGACATTGCCAGAAGGTTTATCGTGTTACCAGGCACAGTCTCGAGAGTACTGAGGAAATTTCAGGAGACTAAAATGAACATTTAAATAACTAGACGTGGCTGTAGAAGGTCCTTAACCCATGAGCAGGACCAGTCTGAGAAACAGTATTACTAATGCCAGGTGCCCACGAAATGACCTTTAGCAAGAAAATAGTGTAAGCGCCTCAGAGCAAACTATCAATAACAGACTTTATGCTGGTGGCCTAAGGGTCTGACGGGCTGTGTGCTTGTTGCCTGGCACCATGGAGTTTGAATAGCATTTGCCATTAAACACTAGAATCGGCAGGTCCATCACTAGCAGCATGTGCTTTTCACAGATGAGAACAGGTTCACCCTGAGCACATGGGCTGATGGCTAAAAAGGTCTTTAGAAGTTATGGAGAATGATATGCTCTCTATAACATTGTCATGATCAGTTTGATGGTGGCTCAGTGATGGTCAACAGAGGCATATCCATGCAGGAACACACAGACTTCTACAGGATAGATAATAGCAGCCTAACTGCCATTATGTATTGGCATAAAATCATCGGACCGTTTTTCAGACCATATGCTGGTACGGTGGGTCCTGGGTGTATGAGAATGACCAGCTAAATATGGAAAGAGCATTAGGACAGGTCCTGGAGCATGAAGAAATTGACATCATTTAAGTATTCCAATGCTACTCACTTTCCTTTGGCTTAGTCCTTGCTCTTTCAGGGGTTGCCAGAGCAGAATGAACCTCCAATTACTCAGATCATTTTTAACTGGTGGATACACTTACTGCCACAACCCAGCACTGAGAGTACACTAACTTGTGAACCCTTGGTGCTGGGAAAAGCTATACACTCTCTATTTCACAGACACATTCAGCTAAGGTGGAATAAATAAGTATTTAACACTTAACGATTGTTTTCAGAATACATATTTCTAAAGGTGCTGTTGAATTGACATTTGCTGCTTCAGTCCAACATCTACATTATCAAGATGATAAAGATGAAACCAGGGTGGACATTTCAGCAAGACAATGATCCAAAACACAGCCAATAAAACTCATGAATTACCCAGTTTTACGATTTAAAAGATGTTAAATAAAGGGGAAGAGGAGTAACATTAATTTTTGGGTGAAACACATAAGCAACCACACAACATCAATAAATGAGGGACAAAACCAAGACCAGCTAAATGCAATAAAGTGATTTTATTTACAAAAAAAGTGATAATAATGAATGCCAAAAAAAATATGTATATAGAAAGATTATTAAATATTTACAAAGAGACATTGAATTTCACAGATAACAAATGACATAAGATGTTTGACCAGATATGGGAGAGTTGGAGAAATGAGACGCGGGCGGCGTCCAAACAATAGAAATAAATAAAACAAAACAATCTATTTGGCCCAATCTCTACCCTATCTATCCAAAATAAAAATGCAGAAGTTATTGAAAAGAAATCTTCGAGTCTATTACGCACTACCTAACCTACGCTAATCTCTGATGGGAAAACAAAAAGTACAGTGGGTGGAGCACGCCCTTACCTAGTGTGTCTAATACAGAGATATTCAAACTACGTGTGCACAATGTATGTCGCACAACATTCTTACCTGTCCCACTCTCCAACCTCAGATGCGCATGACTCTGACGGTAGACAAATGGAGAACAAATAACGGACAGATACCAAATTGTAACACACAGTAGACATTTATCAAAAAACACTGACACACAGAACAACACAGAAATTCGGGGCCTCCAAAGTAGCGTCCTGTCACCACTTTAATGCCACGGTGGCAGCGGCTGGATTGGAGACCTTGGGTGACGTCAAGGGGGGCATGGCAAACAGCTTGGCAGCGGTAGCCAATCAGAGCCACTGTATAGGTGGAAGCGGGAGAGAGGTAGAGAGCAAGCGAGCACCGAGAGAGAGAAATCGAGAGAGAGAGAGAAAGAGAGACTAGCGAGAAAAAAAAAATATATATAAATAATAATCACGCAACACAGAATTGTACAGGAATGTAACACCCAGCCAATGATGGTAGCTTAAAGACACCTCTGATATGGAAAATGAAGTCACATGCTTGGGTGTGAGTTTTTGACAGTATTCAGCAGAGAAGTGTAAAAATCTTGATTGTTTTCTGGGTCTCGTCAAAATAAAGATCAAATCTGATCTTTATTTTGTATTTTCTATTAGATTTGTGAAAGGTGATTGGCTGGGCCTTTCAAGCAGCTTCATTTTTTTCTTCTGAGAGCATTTGAGAATTACCTTGGCTGTGATTTGGATCATTGCTTTGCTGAAATATTCACCCTGGTTTCATTTTCATCATCCTGATAACTTAAAGTACATCTGGAAAGTATTCATAGTGCTTCACTTTTTCCACATTTTTTTTTGTTTTTTTGTTTGTTACCTATTATTACAAAATTGATTAAATTCATTTATTTACTCAAAATTCTATACACAATCCCCCATAAAGACAATATGAAAACAGATTTTTTTTTTTAATTGTTGCAAATTTGTTAAGACTAAAAAACCTGAAAAATCAGATGTTCATCAGTATTCACAGCCTTTGCCGTTAAGCTCTAAATTGAGCTCTGGTACATTCTGGTTTCACAGATCATTCTTGAGATGTTTCAGCAGTTTAATTGGAGTTCATCTGTGGTAAGTTCAGTAGACTGGACATGATTTAAAAAAGGCAAACACCTATCTATATAAGGTCCCAGGATCAACAGTGCATGTCAAAGCACAAACCAAGCATGAAGACAAAAGACTTGTCTGTAGACCTTTGAGACAGGATTATGTCAAGGCACAAGGCTAGGGAAGGCTACAGAAAACTTTCTGCTGCCCTGAAAGTTCCAGTAAGCACAGTGGCCTCCATTATCTGTGGAAGATGTTGGGAACCACCAGGACTCTTTCAAGAGCTTGGCGACCATCTAAGCTGAGTGGTTGGGGCAGAAGGGCCTTAGTCAGGGAGGTGATCAATAACTTGATGGTCACTCTGTCTGAGCTCCAGCTCAGACAGTAGAAGAGAGGAGAACCTTACAGAAGGACAACCATCCATGCAGTAATCCGCCAATCAGGCCTATATGGTAGAGTGGCCAGACGGAAGCCACTCCCCACCTGGAATTTTCCAAATGGGATCTGAAGGACTCTCAGACCATATGAAACAAAATTCTCTGGTCTGGTGAGACTAAAACTGAACTCTTTGGAGTGAATACCAGACATTACATTTGGAAAAAGCCAGGCACCATGAACCATGCTGTGGGAATGTTTTTCAGCAGCAAGACCTGGAAGACAGGATAGAGGGAAATATGTACAGAGACATCCTGAATGAAAACCTACTTCAGAGTGCTCTTGAACTTAAACTGGGGCCACGGTTCATCTTCCAGCAGGACAATGACCCAAAGCACACTGCCAAAATATCAATGGAGTGGCTTAACAACAACTGGAGTGGCCCAGTTAGAGCCAAGACCTAATCCTATTGAACATCTCTGGAGAGGTCTGAAAATGCCTGTACACTGTCACTTTCCATCCAATCGGATCGACCTTGAGAAGTACTGCAAAGAGGAATTGTTCCAAGCTTGTGGCATTATATTCGAAACGATTTGAGGCTGTAATTGCTGCCAAAGGTGCATCTACAAATTGTTGAGCAAAGGCTGTGAATACTTATGTACGTGTTATTTTTCAGGTTCTTTATTTTTAAGAAATTTGCTAAAATTTCCAAAACATAAAACAATAAAAAGATATAGCATAAAAAAATGTGAAAAAACTGAAGCGCTATGGATACTTTCTGGATGCACTGTAAATGTTGGACAGAAGCAGCTAGTACTAATTTACTCTGAGAAAAGGCAGAGGCTTGCTAAATAACTATTGAGAGATTTCAGCTGCTATCTAGGCATTTACAGCTTTTATATCCCTCATTTTCTTCATGTGTTCAATACATTTTCCCTGTGTAATTTTATTTTAATACACATAACTTAATTTGTAAACTAATTAGATTTGTTTTATTTTTAAATTCAAATTTAAACACATTAAATTAAAACACATTACCCAGATCATATCAGTATAAATAATATTTTGATTTTTTAACAACAGATAAATGAGTAAAGCCTAGTGGTTTAAATCTAACTATTTAGATATTTTTGATCCTTCATTGTGATTCTTTAATATCAAATTATTCTTGCTGTAAATGCATGATACATATACAGTAAGAAAATATCTGGAAGTTCTCTTCACATCTTTGATAAAATAAGTTCTCTTTCATCTCTATAAAAATTGCAGCAGAATGGAAAACTTTATAATCTTGTTTGTCCACTTTGAAGAGGTTGCAGTTTTGAGGTTTGCTAGGAAAAAACTCATCTATCATTTGGGAACTAAGAGATGATCAAGGATTGTTTTCCCAGCAGTTTTGTTGTGAACATCTCTATTTTGAATTACGGAGTTATTTTGCAGCGTGCAGTGAAAGCAATCCAGTCCTCTATTCAAACAGATTATGGTTCCTCTCTGAAGAAATCTCTTACCCTTTTATTTTCCTTGACCTTCCTCTCTTCCCCCATGCTTTAAGATATGGGCTTCCCGTGGAGCGTACACCACTGACAGAGATTACCACAGATTTCAAAGAGAAGCAACTTGTAAAAATCCCAACACGGCACACATGCAGCGTCTGATCGCTAGTACTTTTATTTATCGATCTTTCCAAGATAAAATAAATGTTGTGTGATGGGACGTGAATGGACATCTCCGAACGTATAAAGCTTTCAGAAAGGTGCTTTATTCCTGTGGATTTGATCATGAGACAGCACAATCTCAATTGCTCTCACCGTCTCTCCCCCAGAACAGTTATTTTGCTAATATGTTTTTAATGTTTGTGTGCAGCGGTCATCTTTTATAATTTGTTTTTGTATAAGCTGTGCGCCTATGTGTACAGAGAACATCAAAGCTGCAAAAATAGCTCTTCCCATTAAGCAAACCTGCCCTCTCTTTTCTTTCCCGGGGCCTCTGATGTTTGCCCGTCCACAAGGAGGCATTTTAAAACACTGCCTGTGAAATCTAGAGACTCGAAACTATTTATGCTTTGGAAAATATATATCAGCTCTGAGACCGTCATGGGTTTCAATGGCACAAGAGTATTGGCAGTGGAACTATGGAATGAATAAAATATTGTCTTTTTTTTCTTGCACTGTACACTTTCCATTCAACTCTTCATGCAATTTACCCTATAAAGCAGCTATATCCCAACCTTTTTTATCTTAAACAAAGGCATACACTCAGCAGCTACTTAGGTATTAGGTACACCTGTCCAACTGCTTGTTAACACAAATTTCTAATCAGCCAATCACATGGCCGCAACTCAATCCATTTAGCCATGTAGACATGGTCAAGAAAACCTGCTGCAGTTCAACATCAGAATGGGGAAGAAAGGTGATTTAAGTAACATTGAATGTGGCATGGTTGTTGGTGCCAGACGGGCTGGGCTGAGTATTTCAGAAACTACTGATCTACTGGAATTTTCTTGCACAACAATCTTTAGGGTTTACAGAGAATGGTCAGAAAAATAGAAAATATCTAATGAGCGGCAGTAGAAGATGGAGGATAGAGGTAGAGGATCTTTGGGATGTGATTTGCACCATGGATGTGCAGCCAAAAAATCTGCAGCAACTGTGTGATGCTATCACGTCAATATGGACCAAAATCTCAGGAATATTTCCAGTAACTTGTTAAATCTATGCCATGAAGGATTAAGGCAGTTCTGAAGGCAAATTTTTTGGCAGGCTGGAAACTGACGCACATGAAAGGCTGTGACTGCCTTTACAGAATAAACTACCCATTATTTGAACAAAGACAAATTGTACATAACAGGTCACCAAGCCCTGAGAGACTCAGTCGGACACTTTTGAAACAAAATAGAAAGACCAAAATTCAAACAGCCATGCCATAAATGGGTAGACCATCAGCAGAGAAATCAGGGAACTGACAGAGCACATTTAGACAAGACAAGAATGTGCAACATATTCTGAAAACTTAGCTCTGAATTATGTAGCCAGACATGCCTATGGCTGCATTTCGTCTTTAAAAACATATGATACAAGGTGGTATGATGCCATTCTTTTTCGTGCTTACCAGCGGACTGATTACCTTCGTTTGGATGGCTTTTTTTACTGTTTTGTCCAGCAGCTCGGCATTTACGTTGGTGGACTTGAGATGCAGAGAGGAGTTTACATTGATGACTGGGTGTGAGCACAGTAAAGAATGGTTCCAGAAAGCAGGTACGACAAAAACAGAATTCCAAAAAAATAAAAAATAAATAAATAAACAAGTAAATAACTTGTGGTAAAGTATTTTGTAAAACGTTGTAAAAATACGGGTGAGGGCTTTTCTTTTTCGGAACTGCTTTTTAAAACTGTCACTTGGGTGTAGAGAAGGGGGTGGGTGGGTCAATCGGTACTTTTGAAAACACTATTAGTTAGGTTTAGGAAAGGAGGAGAGTGGGTCAGTCGATCGTCCAGTCAGTCAGTTCGACAAATGCCTCTGGTGGATTTACGTCAGAACAGCATGCTTGAATGGCACTTGTGAGAGAAATTTGACATCTTAAAAAGCGTACACAGCCACCACTGATGGATTCACGACAACAAAAACTTCAAAAAAAAAAAAAAAGCTCCTCCAGAAATGCCTATAGCAGTACGTTTTCAGAATGATGATAAAATTCTTCCACTATGTGAGAAACAGATTCCACTGCTTGCTGTGTGAAAGAGCCTTAATGTATCTACAATAAACAAAATACTAATTTATTTGCCTTTTTAAAGTCATTTTTATACATATCAAGAGTTTCAATGATAAAGTTAAGTAATCTTCTAAGCAGGATTTAATTAAAACCCATAATTTAAAGGCCCAAACCAACTTATTTTATCATTATAGCCAAATAACTGTAGCAAAATTAGATCAATTTATGAGTATTAATGAATAATAATAATAAGTTAATAAAATTTATAAATATTCACAACATATAAGTCAGAATATTATCTTGTAGCTAATTTAGGTTGATAAATATAACAATGACTTAGTCAGCTCTTTATTTATTTATTTTATTTTATTTATTTAGCAAAGGAATTATAGCTACTTCTTGTGAAGCAGATTAATAGTTTAGAAGTTTGTACAACTTAATAAGCAGGGAGCAAGGATCTTTTCACGTTAAATTTACCATTCCTGTGAGGCAACACAAAGACGATCCAACATGGTTAGAGTGATTTATTGACTAGTTTAACATATAACAAACAAATCTACAAAACTTAATGATAAAAACATAGAAAGAGAAAGAATTTAGATAAAAGAATGGCAAATCTAACTCAATCCCAAACAACTATTAAGAACCACCAAGACTATAAAAACACATCTTTGATAAAAGGGCACATCTTTAAAAACGCATGACTAATCCCTACGTCTGGGTCTCTGTCTCTCTCGTTGTGCGAGTTTTCTCTGTAGAATTACGTACAGAGAAGAATGACACCAAACATGACAATTATAGAAATACATGAAACATAATTCATGCATTCTTAGTTTATCTAATTTCTTGAAAATGGCATAGACAAGTGTAAGTATTAGAAGAGAATTAAGGTAAAGAATACAAAGGTGATAAATACATGTACTTTGGGCTAAGTCCATTTCAATATGAGTGAATGATTGTGGGTCCCAAGATAGAGCGTGGGTTTCCATCTGGTATGTCTTAGAAGATGCTATGGCCAGCATCTTAGTAAATAAGATGTCACAGAGTGACTTTACCCCCAGACATATCTCCTCTGTGGAGTACTTATGTTAACCTACAACCCTTAGATGCTTCAGTCTGTTACTTATCTTAGTATTAGAAGTATTTGAATTATATCTTACATTTAATTCTTGTCCTGGATCTGGTAGTGCATGTTTCTAGGTCAGACCAGCAGTCAAAACTGCAGAGATCTCCACCATTGGACCACAATTGATAGGTATTCTGCAAAAAATAAATAAATAAATAAATAAATATAATATATATATATATATATATATATATATATATATATATATATATATATATATATATATATATATATATATATATATATATATTTTTTTTTTTTTTTTTTTTTGATTGGAGGCTTGTAAACAAATCCAATAGTAATTGCTTAGTAACAGTGTATTATTAATTTATTCTCTCTTAAACATGATAATACATCAAAGTATTTTTAGTTATATTAACAGTGTCATTTCTATTATTAGCAGCTAACAGCCCCCACTGCGATACTGTCATGGCCCCCTAAACATGATGTACCCCACAAATTGAAAAGCACTGCTCTAGAGCAGGGATCACCAATCTCGTTCCTTGAGGTCCAGTGCCTTGCAGGGTTTAGCTCCAACTTGCCTTAACACACCTTCCTGGGTGTTTCAAGTATACCTATTAAGACCTTGATTAGCTTGTTTAGGTGTAATTTGATTAGGGTTGGAGCTAAAATCTGCAGGACACCAGACCTCCAGGAACAAGTTTGGTGATCCCTGCTCTAGAGTAATAGTGTGTTTTGCAAAATTAATTAATGATTGCTGTTATAAACAAACCGGCTTACATCAAACCTGGAGTGTGTTTCCATATTTGTTTGTAATAAGGTATGGTGTTGAATGCGATTTAAATGACAATGCACATTGCACATAATGAGCTGCATAACAAGCTCCACCTGAGATGATTTTCACCCTGTGGCATAACTGAGTGTGTTGTGATTGGCTGCTGATTTGATTGGCAGCCCACTGGCCTTAACAGCAGACCTCCTTGCCCATTACTGACTAACAATCCCGATCTCACCAGTAGTTTCCCCAGCACTAAATCCATCCACGACTCTTTCAGCTCCGGCACAGTTGACTCACAGTGTGTTGACAGTGTTTGGCTGTAGCTATCATTATTTCACCATGGAGGTCAGAGTACAGCAAGCATTTGATTATCAAATGGTGTATTTGCAAGAGACAAGCATGGAGAGGCTGTTTCACCAGTATGTGGAAGGAAAAAAAGCGCATGTAAATCACACAGCGGTGCTGCAGAATGTATTATTCCTGTCCTCTTCATGTTGCTGTGGTAACTATTTAAGAGTCAGCGGATCGGTGGTGGGCACGTTCATGACATATTCTGTGCGTGTGTGTTTGTGAACGTTTGTGCTATTGTCAGAGCGAGTGCAGCTGCATTTATGTGTTTGTGATCTTGCGTTTGTTTTACTAATTCAAGGCTCCATTTAGCCCCGAGCAATGTCTTTTGACGGGTTAATTCACAAAACAGAAGAACAGACAAACACCGAGATGCACAGCAGGTGATAAAAGTAATAGTCAGAGGAAACGAGAGGCAGCAGGAAACAAAGAGTGGGAGAGTGTGAGTGAGGGACTGAAAAAGAGAGGGTGATCATGGCATATATTTTATTTAGGGAGTGTATTAAGCATCTTCGTGATGTGCGATGAATGAGTTCTATTAATAAAAGTCCGTGCGCTACATGGACAACAAGCTCGGCAAAAACACATACACACTCAGAGACAGAGAGAGAGATTCATATCATTACCCATCATTACACCCCCATTTGGCAGCGACCCCCTTTATCGATCATGGCCAATAACTTAGTCTCACCCCTGTTCACTCCCTCTATCCCTATCTGTGTTTGGCAGTTCAATGGCCTTCACATACACACACACACACACTGTCCAGTACACACTTTGTGACACTCAGAAACACAGGACTAGCCTAAAGATAAATAGTAGTTCATCAAAAACTGAAATGTGTCTCAATATATAGGCCTAATCCCAATTCTTTTACTTTTCCCTTACCCCTACCCTCATTTTGTGCATTCACTCAAAAGGGTAGGGGCGTCCCAATTCTTTTTAGCTTGAAGGTGTTAGGCAGTAGTCACCAATCTCATTCCTGGAAGTCTAGTGCCCTGCAGGGTTTAGCTCCAACCTGCCTCAACACACCTGCATGGGTGTTTCAAGTATACCTAGTAAGTCCGTGATTAGGTTGTTCTGGTGTGTATAATTAGGGTTGGAGCTAAAATCTGCTGGACACCGGCTCTCCAGAAACAAATTTGTGACCCCTGGCGTAGGGCTATGAGGAAGAGCTAGATAGCCCTTCACACAGAGTTTTTTTCAGGACCACACTTGAAACCAAGGGGTAAGTAAATTTCCCAGAATACACCAGCTATACTCTCAGAAATAAAGGTATGCGAGCTGTCACTGAGGCGATACCTTTTCAAAAGGTACACATTTGTACTTAAAAGGTCCATATTGGTACCTCAGAAGTATATATCAGTACCTAAAAATTTTAAGAGGAACACTTATGTACTTTTTAAGTACTATTATGTACCCTTGAGGTATTTATGAACCTGTTATTTACTTATTTTATTTTTTTATTCTTTTTTTGTTTGTTTGTGTTTATGAGAATGCACGAGAGGTTGCTGTGCACGCTTTTTTGTATCTTTAATGACTCTTGCGAGTGCCCTTCCCGCCCGTGTTGTTTTGGTGCAAACTTACCAGAGGTAGCTGTCGACCGAACGTCTGTCTAATTGAATGATTGACTAGGCGAACGGGCAATTGGCTGACCCACCCTCCTCCTTCCCTAAACCCAACCAATTTTACAGATTGACCCGCCCACCCACTTACTTCCCTAAACCCAACCAACGGTTTACAAAAGCCGTCTAGAAAAAGAAAACCCCTCGTCTGATTTTTACCACGTTCTTGGATTTTACCACATTCTCACCCTGGTATTCACTTGTTTGTTTTATTTTCATGGCTTTTGTTTTTGCCTTGCCTGATTTGTCTTTCCCAGACTCGAACCGGATTGAGCTAACTAGACAAACTTCTTGCAGTGGGAAAGCTCTCCACAAGGAGGTAAACGGTCAGCTGGTAAGCGCAGAAAGGAACAGCATCATAGCGCCCTGTAGCGTTCAATTAAGAAATGAAATGCAACCATACGCACCTCTGGCTACATAGTTCGTGATCTCCAGAAAAATCCACCGAACTATGTTTTCAGAATGACCCTGTGTTGGATTTATAGGTATTACTTTATTTTGATGGTCCCTTTAACATAGAGTTAGTCTGAATCTAGATTCATACATTCATTTTCTTTTCGGCTTATTCCCTTTTTTAATCTAGGGTCGCTACAGTGGAATGAACCACCAACTTATCCAGCATATGTTTTTACACAGCAGATTCCCTTCCAGCTACAACCCATCACTGGGAATCATCTATACACATTCATTCACACACATACACTACGGAAAATTTAGCTCAACCAATTTACATATAGAGCATGTCTTTGGACTGTGGGGGAAACCGGAGCACCCCGACGAAAGCCAAGTGAACATGGTCTCATTAGAGTATTAGTAGACTGTAAGGTTACGATTAGTGAAAGTTCTTGCAAAGTTTCATATAGTCAGTTGAATGTCTGTTGGTGGAGTGATATCAGCATATACTGAGCAGACAGACTGCTAATACTGTAATGATATTTTTTTGGCATGAGACTGAAATGTAACTCATAACTAACAAAATGTTCAAGAATATCTGAAAAGATCACTATCAAAAGATAGTGACAACAATTTATGTTAAGAGAAGATTTGTCTCACCGCCTCATTATTTTGTTTTAATCTCACTCTTCCTTTGTCACTTCCATGCCTTGTACAACTTGTCTCATTCTCCGCATTAGTCCCTGGCTGTGTTACAAATCACCCCATAACCTTATATACTGAACTATTTAATGGGACAGTTATTTGTAGTGGAGTCCAAAACCATAGTGGACACCGAGTTAACAGATTGAATGCAGCTTGAATGTGTCATAGACTGAAGGTGTTAAACTTCATGCAAGCCTTCTGGTTTGTGTCCATTTTTAACGAGTCCTGACTGTCATACAGTCAGGCATTAACGACAACTGAGATCCCACAGTGTGACATGCTTGGGATGTACAGTCTGACAGGTAACACTCATAAAGGATTATAATAACTGTACATTTTGCACCTGGCTTAATATAGGGAAATAGTAAATGAGGGGGTTATTTCTGACACAACACATCTTCTCACTTCCTGACTCTCTCCTTGTCTTTTTTCTCTCTCATTTTCTACCTTACTTCATTTGTTATTTCTAGTCTCATTCTTGTCTGACTTCCTATACCATTTTTGTCCTTAATCCCTTTTTCACTTTTTGGTTTCAGTCCTCGGCTGTATTCCAATCTAAATATCAAAGCTCTCCATGTTGACTAGAATGCATCGGGTTGATTACATTACACAAGTGTCCACTACTGCCGGGACAACTGAAAGGGGTTTAAATGGAATTCCCTTTACCCTTAGCACTTGTAAACTATGCACAGTAAACACAAGTCACTGTTGTGAAGCTTCAATAGCATTGCTTTGTAGGACATACTGTTTACTGTAAGTGCTTGGAGTGTACAAATGAAGCAAACTCACTCCTTTCAAATCAAGTGATTGAGGGTATGTACATGTACACTTCCGTCATTAAATTGACAAAGTGGATTGTACTTCAAAATGACTGTAGGGATTTTCCCTTGAAAAAATTGTTCACTTATTATTGTGAGGCATTGTGTGATTTTGGACAATTATAAATGGCTGTTCCCTCAAATGCTGGACTATTTAGTGATATAGGAGACAATTTAGAATATAACCCTTGTTTTCTGTCTCTTTCCCTGCTACTTTTTTTTCCGCTAATAACATGTCTAACTTCCTATGTCCTTCTTTACCATAGATCCCATTTCTCTTAACATTAAACCTCACTTCTTGATTTTTGTCTCAGTTCCTATCTTACTTCCATTATCAATTCCAGTCTGACTTTCTGCCTTATGGTGCATTCCCAATGGAGGGCTCACCCCCTAGGGCCCAATCCCCTCAGATAAAACCTTGATGGGATTAGGGCATGGGGTGAGCTCTTCCATATGGAATGCATTGATACTCTTACCTTGTGTTTTTCCTTTCTCACTCCATGTTTTTGTCTCACTTCGAAGATGCATTTTTCATTTCATAACTTCCAATCTTCACTTGCTGACTTACGCCATGCCATGCTTGTAATTTAAAATCATTTACTAGGTACTGCACTTAAAGAAACACATGCTTTTTGACCTGTCTGTGAAATTTGAATGCAATTTGGAGTTACTACATGTGTCATGACCTGCATCTCCACCTTTACATTCACACCACGCACCACAGCTTCATGGAAAAATTAACTATCCATTGCCAGCCTATAGTTATACCTTTTACTGTATTTGTGCCCACTTATCTTATTATATTTTAAAACTATTTAATAATAATAATAATATTATTATTAATAATAATTCCTCATTTTTATATAGGCTTTTCTAGACACTCAAAGTGTTTTACATAAATGGGTCTCCTCATTCACTAGCAGTGTGCAACATCCACCTGGATGACGCAATGTCAGCCATACTACAGCCATATTCCAGATCACACACCACACTCCAGCTGATTGGTGGAGAGGAGAAAGAGTGATGAAGCTAATTATGATATGGGGATGGTTAGGAGACCATAACAGACAGAAGACAGTGGGCAAATTTGGCCAGAATGCAATGATTTTTTTGAAGAACATCTTGGGTTTTTTAATGACCAAAGAGAGTCAGGACCTCAGTTTAATGTCTCATCAATATAGTGGGGCATCAGGACCCACACAGACCACAGGTTGCGCACCCCTTGTTGGTCACAGTAACACCACTTCCTGCAGCAACCTAGCTTTCCCATGTGGTCTCCCATCCAGGTACTGACCAGGCGCAGTCCTGCTTAACTGCAGTGGGTGACCACGTGAGAGTTGCAGAGAGCTAGCTGCTGGCAACTATTTAATATTTTTTTTATTTATTTAAACCTAATTGGCTTGAATACACATCCATTGTTTTTTAGCCCCGATTGATGTTTTAAAGTGAAATTTTCTTATTATATTATTTATTTGTATATGTTTCCAAAAACACATTAGTTTGTAAAGTAAGTAGTTTGACTGTTTACTACCGTTATTGTTATTCCTAGCCATTCTGCCCTTAGGCAAATTAATTAGAAGCCCTTAAACAAGCACAGGAAAAAGAGCTTAAATAATAAGGTGAATATTCTGCTCTGTCTGCTCCTGTTGTGTTTTGAACTTGAGCATAAAAACCTTATTTGCACAAAAGAGTAGGAAACTACACCAACACTGATCAGTGAAGACCATTGGGTTGGTTTGTCCCAGCCCTAAGAAACAAGTAATTTATAATAGGAAAAAAAAGTGGCTTTCCATTTTTCTTCTTAATATAAATTAAATTGAAATAAATACATTTTATATCGCACTTTTCACTTAAAGTGCTTTAAAAACATCCAACCTGCTGTTCAAGATCTCAAAACTCAGGGCTTCTAATAGTACCCAGAATAGCAAAGTTGAATAGAAGAGGTTGAGCCTTCTCATTTATGGCTCCTAAACTCTGGAATAGCCTTCCTGATAATGTCCGAGGCTCAGACACACTCTCTCAGTTTAAAACTAGATTAAATACCAAGATTTTTTTAAAGAATACACTTAATGTATCACATAGTGGTATGATGCATGAATGTGCTCCACCCATCTCATTTATATACACTATGAACATCAGCAACACAAATTATTCTCTTTATTCTTCATTTCCACTTAGAGTTACTAATTCTGAGGGCCCCAGCGATTATGCAGTGCCACTGTTGCGATCCAAGACCTGTGAAGAGATGATCCCAAGGTTTCCACAATCCTGGACGAGGCTGTATCCTAAGAAGCTGCTTTGGTGGTCATGGAGGAGTAGAGAGCATTCGTCTGATTGCTATGAGACTCCAGAGACCAACATGTTTTCTCTGACGTCCAGCATTTAAAGCCTCTGGTCCCTAGACTGCAGCTATGCACAAGGCAAAATGCTCTGTAACCTTTTCCAGCCTTGTGCCAAGACGAAATGGTCATGCCCAACTGAGCCTGGTTTCTCTCAAGGTTTTTATCCTTTACTTATGCCAATTGGTGAAGTTTTTGCCACCAGTTGGCTCAGTTTGGGACTTGTAGAGCTGTGCATCGATGGATTACTCTTCAGTGTTTGAACTCTCAGCAGTGAATATTAAACCACACTGAACTGAACTGAACTTCAACTATGAAAACTGAACTGACACTGTTTCAATTCACTATAATCTTCTATGTGAAGCTGCTTTGACACAATTTACATTGTAAAAGCCCTATAGACATAAAGTGATGAAGAGTGATGAAGCCAATTATGATATGGACGCATGTTAGGAGGCCATGATGGACAGTGGGCAAATTTGCCCAGGATGCCATGTTAAACCCCCTAAATTTTTATTTATTTACTTATTTATTTTTTGATCACATATTGGGATTTTTAACAACTACAGAGTGTCACAACCTCAGTTTAACATCTCATCTGAAAGCACTCAGCAGCATAGCGTCCCCTTCACTGTACTGGGGCGTTAAGACCCACACAGACCACAGGTTGAGCACCCTCACCTGATCTCACTAACACCACTTTCAGCAGATACCTGGCTTTCCCATATGGTCTCCCATATAGGTACTGACCAGACACAGCCCTGCTTGGCTTCAGTGGGTGACCATGTAAAAGTTGCAGAGAGCTAGCTGCCAGCATATTTGGCTCCAGTTTACCAGGGAGTGATGATTTTGTTCTCTTTGACTCAATAAATGGAAACATTCCTTCATTCACAAATAATTAAATGTGTATTGTGTGCAGTACTTGAGTTTAATTCACATCTTTATATAAAAACAGTTGGTTGGTGATGCCTCAGACTCACTACTATTGTATCTCCACCTTTTGACTAGCAGCTGTCAATGCCATTCGTTTTTTTTTTTTTCATTTGCTCACTTTAAAAAAAAAAAAAACCTCACACAAACTCGGATTTACCTTCTAATCTTATCTCCTAATCGCAACCTACCACATCTGTCCTGCTGCATGGCCTCACAGATAGTATTCTGCCTCTAACCCTAACTCATGCACAGCCTCCCGTGTCAGTAAATCTAATCGATACATTGCATCTCTCATTCACACCTCCCCCCGTTTCTTGGTGTCATCTCTGGCAGTCTGGGTCTTTCCACTTCTCCCGATTCCCTTAATCTTTCATTTCCTCTTCATGTATGGTGGAGCATGTGCCTGTCAAATCTCAACATCCTCACATACTGTAGTTCTTTGTTTCAGTTCTGCTCTCTGCACATATGCTGTCTGTTCTTTCTTTGTGCATCTGTTTTCTGCTTTAGACAGAGTTAATCTTGTCAACACAAACATTGTTGATTTTGTCAGCGGCAACAAAGATAACACAAAGAAAATGCATAAACAGTTAATTAAAACATGTGATTGTGAGAAATAACCATGTATACGATTTGTCAGCTATGCTTAACAACAAGAAATATGTATCAAAGTTAATTTAGATTATCCAGTGATATCAATTACGTGGATGTCAACAATGATTTAAATCATAACCTGTGTGTTTTAGTATAATGCTCATGTACCAAAGTTCAGTTTTTTTTCATTGAGAATGAAAAATAAAACAAATTCTGCCATCTGTGTGAAAGAATAATGTTTAAAGGGCCATGAAACCCCCTCGTTTCAGCAGGGTGTTTTCACACCTCTACTTTGGAAAAAGTCAGAAAAGTGGGCGTGTCCAGCTCTGTTTAGGGGGGAGTGTCGGAGGAGGAAAAGAGGCTTGGTGTGGGAGTGTCTATTTGGGCGCGCTGAATTTCAGAGTCAAAACACACAACCACAGCGGACAATGTGACTGTGTTTACAGGGACATCTGTTGTCGAATTAATTGCCAAATTAATAAATGGTGGATTTTAACTGCAGTTTGGCTCTTTCATTCAGGGAATTCATTCATGTCCCTCCCGACAAACGAGATATTTGATTCGAGGAACTGCTCTAAGCGTGTATTTTTCATGCAATATTTGATACCGCACGGCGAATGAGAGAAAAAAAAAACTCAGCATTTCCCGGAAACTTAGATGCACACGACAGGTAGCGTCAGAAAGCCGCGTGTGTTATTCCGGTCACAAAATCCAACACGAGGTTATAGTTTGGTTGTAACTGTTAGTGCTAACTTGTTTACACTGGTGCAATAGTTTGTTTGATACGAATAAAATACGAACTGAATAAACAAAGAGCGCTGGTCGCTCACTTACCAAATCTGTAGAGACAGGACAATCCACAGCAACTAGAGCCGCGTCTTTATTTAGAGGAGACTACAAGCGTATCCAGATCTCAGCGTTTGCAGATGAGAACAGCTCTCAGGTAAACAATGTTCCTCCTTAGACACGTAAGTTATTGTTGTCGAGCGTCGCGCACACTATTAATCCACGCGTGAGTCTGTGCTCTCACAGAGAGAAAATGAAAACAAAACTTAACGGCAGCAAACAATAAAAGCAACACTTCACGCTTGTTTTGCCAACACAACTCTCTGCAGTCTACACTCTGACAGCAATGAATATTAATGAAGTTGCACAATAGAGCGCGCTGATTGGTTTGAACCAAGCCTTACTCATGCATTAATGCAACACACTGTAAGACGTAATAAGACTCACTCTGGCACAGACGCCCAGTCTGCACGCTGGAATACAACGCTATTATGTCATGGCCGTGACGCAGCTTCAAAAATTCGTTTCAAACCGGAAGTACGAATTTGCTTAAAATAACGCAAAAACAACCAATTTACACTTTTTAGTGAAATATAGGTGTCCTAATAGTGTTTTTAGCAGTGTGGGACACATATACGACTGTCAACAGCTCAAAAATTGTGTTTTGGTGTTTCGTGACCCTTTAATATAGTACATATTCATCTTTGTTAATTTTAGAAAATAACAATACAGTCATTAATTGTAAGTCCTTGTTAATTCACAGTGCATTAATGTTAACAAGCACATCCCTTATATAATAATCACTCTGGGTCAGTAGGTGGTGAGCAGATAGTCTTTTCTGACTTTGAGTTTTTTATTTTATTTTATTTTTTTCATAAATAAGTGATCCAATTTAATGTGTATTTGACTATTTTTGAAAGTGTTATAAATTTTACATTAAGTTCAATATTTTTTAGACCTCATTTGAAACAATATTTAGCTATTTGGCTTTGTAAGGGTCCATCTATTAGTCCAATGACAGAACCAACAGCATGGTGGAAGGTTAAATGAAGTTTATTTATAAACTATTTTCGAGAGGATCTCGTGCTTATGATTGCTACCGGCTGGATCCACATTATCCAATTCTCAATGCACCAATTAGACGACTCCTAAGCTACTACAAATACCCTGGGTTATGTACCATCACTATCTTAGTTATGAAGAATCCCCACTTCCACCCCTCCTCCTCCCTCCTTCCTAGATGGGTGACATGGGCGCCTAGTGCTTAGCACTGTTGCTTCACAGCAAGAACGTCTCTGGTTCCAAACTTTACCAAACCAGCAGACGTTTCTGTTCAGAGTTTGCAAAAACATTTGGAGTTGTCCAAAAACATACAACTTAAGTAAATTGCCTAATCCAAATCTGCACCATAGACATGCTCCTAGTATGTAGTTATCTCTTAATAGCTATCACTATCTGTTCATTAGTTACTACAGCAGGGAAGTTCTCAAGATCGACCTGAGCTCAAACTCCCCTCTCGCTTTGCAACAGGAGGAGCCCTGGGCTCGAGAATCTAATGAGCTCCGGGCTCTCTCCTGCGACAGCATGCCTAAGTAGCTTAGATTTAAGGTAAAGTAGGTGATTGTCTTTAGAAACATTTGTTGTTGTGCTGGTTGAAAGTCTCTTCACATTCCAATAGCAATGATTAAAGTAAATGATCTAAATCAGTGGTTCTCAAACTTTTTTCACCAAATACCACCTCAGAAAAAAAATCTCTGTCTCTTCACGTACCACCATAATGACCGGTATTAAAATACAGTAGCATAGTTGACCTAATTAAGCAGTTAAAGCTCTGCACAGTTGAAAATCAAGGCAGATTAATTACTATTATTATGAATGTTTATAACTGTCAGCCACTTTAACCATTGTCACTGTTCTTAAAAAGTAAAAAGAAAACTGTCGTACTTAAACGTAAAGTATTATCATAAAGTATCCTATTCATCAAAACCTTGAAATGTTCCTGGGCCTCATAAATATAGGCTATAAGTCATCATATTCATTAACTCTTTTTGATAAATTTTGAAATATAAGTTGTGTGTACATACGACTTATTTGCATATCTTTGAAATCTAAACATTACTGTGTATTTTAAATGTTAGAATTGGATTTAAAAAAAAAAAAATATTAGAAATTAGATCTGCTTACTGCGCTTTAAAGTAGGCTTTGTGTGTCAGAAAAGCAAGCGTTTAAACTATACCTGTCTACAATGGGATTTAAAAATACGGGATACGCCCCCAACCACCGTTACAAATATGGGGAGGAAATTAGATTCAAATGATAGAATACATAACAAACATTAGAAAATTTCAAATAAAATAAAAGGTTTTGCCTATTAAAATCAACTTACTGATTACATCGGTGTTATCATACACGTTAAAGGGTTAAAATTGTGTTGTTTTTTTCTTTAATTATTCAGCGGTTCCTTCGCATACCACTAGAAGGAAGCCTGCGTACCACTAGTGGTACACGTACCACAGTTTGAGAACCACTGATCTAAATGTATTTATATGTATTTTTATATTTTGGGTAAGGCATACAAAAAAAATTTTTATCCAATAAAATAGAGTCGGGCCGACATGTCTCATAAATTTGATAAGCTGTCTGTCAGCAAATGCAGATTTGAACAACTGCACAGCCGTTTGTACGCAGCTCCACCGACTGCTATTTATGCATAGATGTACTGCGCGATCTCAAGACAGAGAGAGAGAACACAAGTGCGGGTGCGTGATCGGCAAAAACCTGCTGAATCAAAACTTTTTAAAAAAACTGAATCAATATTGGAGTTACCTTTGCATGGTGGAGAAAGGAAACCATGGCTGAAGAATTTCTCTTAGACAGGTAATGTTCTGTTTTAAAACTATTTTAGCCTCACGTAAAGCTGATGTAACGTTAGATGTTGTTGTTACAAATAGGTTATATCTTCACAGAAGTGTTGTTTAGCCGCTAAAATCTTCAGGTGAAAGATTGATAATACTATTTTCAGTTTCATAAGGGACCTTTTAAAGCATCGATAATGTAGGTTTTAATTAGTTTAACAACAAAACACAAGTAAATACCGCTATTCCGCCTAGTCTCTCCCTTTATTGTTTACCATGCAACTTTAAATATTTGCTCTGAAATAGCATGTCAGTTTGGCTAAGTAATGAGTGTAATTCCTGCACGCCGCTGGACAAGCATTAGTCGCTTTTAACAAATGTGAGAGGGTTCTTTTGCTGTCATCTTTAAAGTGCACGTGCTACTGTTTCAGGAGGCGTGGCTCTGGATGGCAGGGGAGGGACTGTGATTTAGAGATTTATGCTAAGCTATTAGCATTGTGGAAGATCACCAAAACCTTTTTAGCACATGTGAATAAAAAATTGTATTTGTTAAACTTAATTAATATTGGGGTGACGCAGTGGTTAGTAATGTTGCCTCACAGCAAGAAGGTTACTGGTTTGAGCCTTGCATGGGTCAGTTGGCATTTTTGTGTGGAGGCATTTCCGGCCTAAATGTAAAAGGTCCAGGGAAATAAGCTATATTTCAATTAATTTGAAGCTAGTTTTTGGTCACACTTTATTTTAATAGCCTATTGGTTGAATTTAAGATAATTTCTTACATTTACATTTATATAGTACTTTTCTGGGCACTCAAAGTGCTTTACACATAGGGAGGAGTCTCCTCATCCACCACCAGTGTGCTGCATCCACCTGGATGACACGATGGCAGCCATTTTGCGCAAAACCTCACACCACACACCAGCTGATTGATGGAGAGGAGACAGAGTGATGAAGCCAATTATGATATGGGCAGGGTTAGCAGGCCATGATGGACAGAGGCCAGTGGGCAGATTTGGCGAGGATGCCAGGGTTACACTTCTACTCTTTTTGAGGGACATCCTGAGATTTTTAACGGCCACAAAGAGTCGGGACTTCAGTTTAACGACTCATCCGAAAGACGGCGCTCACTGAGCAGTGTAGTCCACATAACTATACTGGGGCATTAGGTTCCACACAGACTGCAGGTTGGGCGCCCCCTGCTGGCCTCACTAACTCAGGCTGGGAGATGACCAGCTAAAACCAGCTTGACCAGCCTAGCCAAGCTGGGAGTCCAGCCAAAACCAGCTATATCCAGGTTAAACCAGGCTGGTCAAGCTGGTTTTAGCTGGATTTGGCTGGTCATTTTCCAGCCTGACCAGCTAAGACCAGGCTGGAAATAGCTGGAAACCAGCATGGAAATGGCCAAAACCTCTCTAAAACCAGCCTGGTCGACCAGCTAAAACCAGCCAACCAGCCTAGGCTGGTTTAAGCTGGATTTTTCAGCAGGGATGCATGTTGTCTCGGTGCTCAATGGTCAACCTAAATAGTGAAAGTAAAGTAACTGTATATATTATTCTAAACAATAATAATAAAAATAATCTAAAAAGGTTGCAGTGTCCTTGGCGCAGGTCATTAAGTAAGGTCTGGTGGATGCCACTGTAATGATGCATTCCTAGATGGGGAACTTGGCGGTAAAGACTTCTCCTGGGCCTTAGGAAAAAAAAAAAGAAAAAAGAAAACATGTTTTCTAATCCCAAAGAAGCAAAGATCTCCAGGTCACATACCTCCTGGGGTGTGCACCAGCCCAAAAACTGCCATCTAGATGAATGGGAATGTACATATTATACACAGACCTATCTAGGTGGGGTGTATGCAGATGTTCCTCTAAAATGCCTTGATGAAAAAGGGACTAAACTGGAGGACATTTTCATCCAAGAAAACAATCTACCTCACACATTTTCTATCATATGGCAGAACTGTGTCCTTGATTCCTCTCTCTATTTCCTGGATTTTCTCCTCAGCTTACATCTTTCATTGTTGTTTGATTGCGTATATCTCAAACTCAATCTCATGTGGGTGTCTGTTCCCTCAAGTCTCCTGTTTCTCTTCTTTGCAGTCTCTTAGACACCTCAGACTTGAACGGAAGTGCCACACGAATCAGTTTTTTTGCCAGTCTCCTGCCTTCTTAGTTTTTTCTCTCCCTCTTTCTCTGTCCTTTTTTGTGTGCGTTTGTTTCTTTATCAAATTCTCACATCTCCACTGGACCCAATTAAAATTTCTAAGGCCTTTAAAGTCCAAAAACAAATTAACCTATTGTGACTCGTCAGGTTCAACGAGTGCTTGTTTAAATGTTTTTCTTTTCGTTTTTAGCGTGCTATTATTCTCACAAAATGTTTAGCAGTCCTTGTTTCTTTTAGTAATAAACAACACTGATTATGTCCAACACGGGGAACATCGCTTTTTGGCTTAAAAGGCTCTTTAAATCTGTGTCCATCCCTCTGATTCATCTCATAACAGCTTGAAAAGGGAACACTCTCTATTCTCAGTGTTGAACTTTGGGTGCCAGCTGGGCAGAGAGCCACATTTCACTTCTGATAATTACAGTACAGTAGACTTTCTTCATACAGTGTATTGAACATTAACTCCAGTGTACACTGACTCAGTTATTTTCTTACATGGTGTTATATGCACTGTTAATGCTGAGTCAGCAGCAATCTGGAAAAGTTATTTTAAAAATAAAGTGTCCAAAAACGGAAGGCTTTCTGCCTCAATGCCCAGTCAGTCACCGAAGTGGCCAACAGCATTTATGTTTGGAGTTCATAGCTAAGAAAGACTGGCTTCAAACGCACTGTAGTGCTGTGTTTAATGGTCTAGAACAAATCGAAGAGGTAATTCGGGGAGTATCCAATAACTGCTATGGTTATTTTTAAGTAGAGATAGTATTCAAATTTGAAGACTTCATAATGTGATATTGTTTACATATTACCATTTTTTTTTTACTTTTATTTATTTGTTTATTTATGATTGCTATTTTATTGACATTTTGATCACATCATAAAGGTAATAACATCATATGGATATCAGAGTTACACCTATGGGAAAATCCATGGGAAACACCTATGGGAAATAACGTATTTCATTTTATTTATAGCTGTGTATATGTTTCATCCCATTGTCATATTTTCTTGAAATAATTTAGCATGACAGAAGTTTCATTAATAAAGGGAATGGCTGATTAAGTTTGGAGTCAGATCAGTCTCAAAAATAAATCATTTAATTGAAAATGAAATGAAATTCATACAGGAGTAGTACAATACACATTTACAAAATCCAATTTGTAAAACAAAAACACAATTTAACAATTTAAAAGTAAAAATCATAAATATTTAATTAAAATAATTGGATTTGTGACAATTATGAATCATTTTTTGAATTTAAGAATTGCATTTGCATACTTTTGAATCATGTTTTAAATTGACAAATTGGATTTGTGTTTTTTTATCACGTTTTGAATTTTTGAATTGGGTTAGTGTTTTTTTAATTGTGTTTTAAATTTATTAATTTGATTTGTGTATTTAGAAATTGTGTTTTGAGTTTACAAACATAATTTGTGTACTTTTGAATCGAGTTTTAAATTTACAAATTGGATTTGTGTATTTATGAATCATGTTTTGAATCAACGAATATGGCTTGTGTACTTTTTAATAATTAAATAATTTTGAACCATGTTTTGAATTGTTGAATTGGATAGGTGTGTTTTTGAATAATGTTTTGAATTGATAAATATAATTTGGGTACTTTTGAAACATATTTTGAATTTGTGAATTGAACTTGTGTGTTTATTAATCATAATTTAAATTTAAGAATGTAATTTGTGTACTTTTGAATCATGTTTTGAATTTACATATTGGATTTGTGTATTTACAAATTATGTTTTGAATTTACAAATATGGTTTGTGTCCTTTTGATTCGTGTTTTGAATTTACAAAATCGATTTACATATTTTTGAATTTTTTTTTTAATTTACAAATTGAATTTGCATATTTTTGAATCATGTTTTAAATTCACTAATTGGATTAGTGTGTTTTTAAATCATGTTTTGAATTTACGAATTTGATTTGTGTAATTTTGAATCGTGTTTTGAATTAACAAATTGGATAGGCGTATTTTTGAATCATGTTTTGAATTGTTGAATTTGATTTGTGTGTTTTTGAATCGTGTTTTGAATTGTTGAATTGGATTGGTGTGTTTTTGAATCGTGTTTCGAATTTATGAATTGGATTTTGTGAATTGTGTTTTGGATATATGAGCTATATTTTCTAAATATTATATTTTTGAGACTGATGTATCTGTATAATTAAGAGGTATCAGTGGCAGCTTATATAGACTTTACCGCTATACATAAGATTCTTATCTTCGATTCGTGCCTCTCATGCTTTTTTATATCCTTCTATCTAACTAAACCTGCGAGTGCGTGTGTGTGTTTGTGTGTGTGTATACTCCATTGATTATAAGTGAGTTGGGATGAACTGGGCTCCTTCACACAATTGTCTCGTGGCAGGCGAGTGATGGATTCTGGTCCTTCTGCAGTCGTCTTTGATTAATGGGAGGAGACCACAGTGGACAGGCCAGAAGACTGCGATCAATTCGCCAATAATTCCATATTTACACATCATCATAAAGCGGAGAAGAGAGAAATGAAAGTGGAAGACACAGGAAGGGCAGATAATTAGTCACGAGGAACCACATTTAATGAGCAGAAGATCCGTTAACCAAGGATAACTAGAAGAACTTTGAGAGTCAGGATGGACGAGCAGTAGACAGACACACTTGAAAATCTGCAGCCTGCTGAAAGCTCCACCCATCAATCACACCCACCCACCCTTGGCAAGTTCTTAAATAATCGAGCTAAATTGCTTGTGCTTTCCTCTAGTTACAGGAGATTAGCCTCCCAGCTCAGTCTAACACATTCAATCAGATTTATACTACTGGGATGTTGAATGCTTGACTCTGATTGGTTTATGAACTTTCTAAAAGGACCATTAAATGGATAGTTCACCCCTAAATGAAAATTTACAGTTAATTAAACCTATTCACAAATATGTCATCCTAGATGTAGGTGACTTTTGTCTTTGGTGATTCATATAATGTTTACAGGCTTTTTTTAAATTAAAAATAAACCCACAAACATGTCCAAACCAATCCCTGTGGCTTCTGATAATACACTAAATGATCAGTCTGTGTGAGAAATTGAACATCAATTGCATAATTTAATGTGGTCCTATTGCTTTGATGACCAATCATAATTTGAATCACTAAGGACCACAGATTTAGCTAAAAATCTTCTTAAATATTCTAAAAAAAAAAAAAAAAGTCACCTGCATTTTGTATGACCGGAGGGTAAATAATTTATTGCAGGTTTTCTTTTTTTTTTTTCATTTTCATGTGAACTATCCATTTACCAAACATGATAATTATAAAGATAATAATGTAAAACAATAAAAGAGCTCAGACCATCACTTGAAAACATTTGGTTATACATTGTGAATTAATTTAAAACTACACAGATGTTAAGCAAGTAGTATAGCCAATTGAAGTACACTAATAAATGCACCTCAGATAACTTGTGCTTGTTTTGGCATCCTTGTGTTGCCTCCTTTGATAATATTTTGTGTTGTTTTTGTTAGTAATTGCTAAATTCTTTATTAGATTGATTATACACAAGCTGGATTCACTTTTCAGATGTGCGAATAGGGCCCCTGAGGACATTTGTTGGGTACAAGGGGGTAATTCCAAGCCAAAAGCAACTAAAAATAAACGGGTTGATATCATTTGTCAGTGTGAATGGAATACTATTTATTGTAACCTTTATATTTATGGTTATCATGCTTGGTGTAAACAGGCCTTGAGGTGTGAAATTATTTTCAGATAAACAATCTCAGAAAATCGGAATGCTTTGAATGAGATTTGTTAGAAACTAGTATAAGACAAATGAGCTCTCTGAGGACAAAAATCTTAAAAATTTCTGAATAACAACATCTGAACAGTGTCTTTAGTTGGGGTGATATAGTTTAACCAGAAAAATATACTATTTTTTCATACTCAATATAATTTATCACCCAGGGCCGTGCACAGAGCCACTGCCCCTCTGCCCCTATCAGCAGGCACTTGCTCGATCACCCCCTCCCCCCAAACCCCAACCCATACACCCCAACATCATTTATCAGCAAAGTTTAGATTCATGTCACCAACATTATAACCAAAAGTGGAGACACATCTTGTACACCAGTGGTGTCCAAACTCGGTCCTGGAGAGCCAGTGTCCTGCATATTTTAGTTCCAACCCCAATTAAACACACCTGAACCAGCTAATCAAGCTTTTTCTAGGTATACTAGACTTTTAGGCAGGTGTGTTGCAGGAAGTTGGAGCTAAACTTGTCAAGGTAATAAAGATAATGAGAAGGATCCAAAAATTCAAGTAAAAGTTTATTTGACACATTCAGAATAAACTAAACAGGACAGGGTGATAGTGAGTTCATGAGAGATAAAGGGCTGTAGTAAAAGGAAAACAGACAGACGATTCGGGTCCAGCAGCCACTACTCACTGTCCTGAGCAAAGACAGACGCACATGAGCAAACACAACAAACTGACAAAGAAACATAGAAGCAGTTCCCTGATACAATAATGAACCTCAGCTGGCGAGCTAATCAAAATAGCTGAGTACAGTCATAACACGTGATCAAAACAAATACACGTGGACAACCAAAACAAAACAAAACCCACATGACAAAACAGACACTTGAAGTGGATTTTATACTCTTTAAAGTGTGAAGTTAATATATATATATATTCAAATTGTATGTATATAATCTGTTTGTAGACTTGCATACCATTAGAAGAATTACCATATCACAAGAACTGGATAAGTTATATAGTTACCGGGGGGCTGTTCCAGAAAGCAGGTTATGTGACATACCCGGGTAAGTTTGAGAGTAAGTAGGTAGATAACCTCAGCTTTGGTTCCAAAATCGGAGGTAACTTCTGGGTATGTTAAGTAGCCATAGCAACTTACTCTCTGAAGATAACCTGCTCCGGAGCAGGTTATGTTCAGAGAGTAAGTTGCTATGTTCCAGAGTTTGTCTGTTTCAGAGAGTTTACTGAGCATTGCGTGCTCTTTTGATGAGAATATTTATGGATGTGGACGCACAGATACAATGTTTTTCGTTGTGAGAGGGTTATTAGTGCATAGTTTTTTTCATAACCAAATTTACAATGTTAATGTATTTAACAAACCTTTTTGAAACTAAATGTGACAAACCGCGGGTCTGCACTTACCATAAAAAACATTCAGTGCAGCTCTTTGTATTCGCGTCAGGGCATTTTAGGCAACTGTACAATGTGGCAGTATGACCACCTGTACAGTATGCCTGGCACTGAACTGTTTTTTACACTTTTGTACAGTTCCTTGGTCATAAATCACTGTGTATTATTACACACCTGATTCAGAGCATGGCAATAGTGTAGTGGACAGTGCGTCGTTAATGAACAACGGAGCGCACAACAGAGGGAGTTCGAAGCTCACAGATTTTATGTTTTTTTCTCCTTCTGCACCCCTCACATTTTTCTGTATAATATTATAAGAAGTGGCAGCTTTGTCTTTTGTTGGAAAATATATCTATAATTTAAGATGTAGGACGGCGATCATCTGTATACATTTACGCACACACACCTACATTTTTAATATAATATTTTTTCAGGGTTTCCAAATGCTATTGAGTGCATTAATTGCAGCCGGTTTTAAAGCTCCATCAGTCTCTAAAGGACACTATAATATGAAATCTTTCCATAGTATAAATGTGCAGGTACAACTTAATTTTCTGTCCTTAATCTTTTGGTTTTTCAACTATTAAACTCATTACTGCTTCCACTTACCAGCTCATATGTCATGACCCCACCTCATCACTATATGTTGAGACTAAATGGCTGAATTTCAAGCAGTAATGATTCAAGTGTATAATACAAATATAGTAAAAAAAAAAAAAAAAAGGAAAACACACACTGCACTGCTTGTTAGTTGAGGCAGAAGGAACTTTGTCTACATGCAAAATAAAAAGCGTAAAAAGAACCTAAAGCTACCTGACAACAATCACTTAACAGTCACAGATTGTGTGGTTTAAGTCAAAAACTCAACCACTGATAAGTCTTTATAGGACACTACAGTTAGACAGGCCTCTTTCTATTAGCTGTATGACAGAAAGAATATTCTAGAGTGTTAAATACAGAGCTTCAGTAATTAAATATTACCTTTTATGATAATGTTTCTGTGTTTAATGACTTTGGACAGAGTTCTAGCTCCAGAAAGATTACAATTTCTATACGCCTTATTAGTCAATACACATGTTGTGGCCTTAAGAAATTAATGGCAAAAAAATAAATAAATGGATGAATGGTTACACAACATACTCAAAAAGGATGTTAAAGAGCAGTTCAATTTTTCGTTACAATGAAATGAAGGCATGTATAATTTAATGAACTAACAAACTTTCTTCTTATTTATTTTTTTTCTTTTCTTATCTATTTCTTATTCTATATTTCTTTCCTTTGTTGAAGCAGATGTGTAATCTCTGTGATTAAAACCTCCAGTTTCGCCTCAGTAAAGTGCGTTGCCCTTTTTTTCTCTCCATGACTTTCAATGGTGACTCGTGAATTCGGCGATCCACTGAAAATGCCTTCGGGTGTGGGCCGTGCACGCGCATTAACCCGCGGTTATCTTCAGGAGGTTGATTTAACTAACTCTTAACGCCTGTTTTGGAACCAACATACTCACGGTAAGCAGGTTTTGGGTAAATCAACCGAGAGTTTAGGGTTTAGCAGACGGTAAGTTAACCCAGCTTTCTGGAATACCCCCAGGATCGTTTCGTTCTTCAAAGCTGATTCGAGAGTTGTTGTCAGAGCAACAGTTCTGGCAGATCAAACCTGCTCGGCAGCAGGCTCAATTCATATAAACAGGATTAGATCGGCTCAGTTTATGAAAAAGAAAATACTGAAAGTATGTACCAAATGCTAATATTTTCCTACAGTAGTAGTTACATACGCTTGGGAATATATATATATATATATATATATATATATATATATATATATATATATATATATATATATATATATATATATATATATATATATATATATATATATATTAATAAAACTTATTGATAGGAACTTTTTAGATTGCTTTAGTACAATAGAAATGCACAATATGTGACTTTTTTAAAAGCAATAATATATATGCAATCATAAACATGTTTTGACAGTTAATATGATTTAATGCTTCACAAAAGTTGCAGACACCTTTACCAATATCAAAATGCTTTTATAAACATCCAGTTATTCTTTACACCGATTAAAAACGGCTACTATAATAGAGAAAATCTTTTCTAAATGTAGAGCTAAATACACTGATATGCATTGAAATACATGGTGAATACTCTTGATACATGAAAGTGTAAAGCCTGCTGCTCACAACAAATGTGGAAGGGTACTGCGTATCATATTTAATAAACGGTTTACTGCTAATTTGATGTAATTTTGCACACATGGATAATTGAATATTAATCAGATGATGTCATTACGCTGCTGTGCCGTCAGCCAATCGGTGCATTGCTGATCATGATTTCGAGGATCGATAGATCTGTCCTTCACAACACACGCAGTGATCTCAGCTCAGTTCATCCAGACATTCTAATCTGATTCGCAAACTTGTTTGAAGAACCAAATTAGCAAGAGATCAGTTATTGAGATGAGAAGATCCAGGATCTGCCAAATCATCTTAGATCATTGAAGCGAGGTACGAAGAACGGACCCCAGGACACCGGCTCTTCAGGACCAAGTTTGGACACCACTGTTGTACACATTGCAAATTCTACATACACATCAGCACTGAACAGCTGATGGCACATTGCCACTCTACAGGTGCAAGTAATTAACAAGGTAACAGTGCTAAGTACTAGTCTGGAATAAATAAACTGTCTAAGACAGGGATGGGCAAACTCGGTCCTGGAGGGCCGGTGTCCTGCACAGTTTAGCTCCAACACTAATCAAACACACTTGAACAAGCTGATTAGTGTCTTCAAGATCACAAGAAATCTACAAGCAGGTGTGTTTGATTAGAGTTGGAACAAAACTCTGCAGGGACACTGGCCCTCTAGGATCAAGTTTGCCCATCCCTGGTCTAAGCAGAAACATAACATCATACGATGGTAATATTAGGTTAGATTTAGGTCGCCAGTGTCCAAGGACAATGCTATTTTGACGTCCAATAACGATGTGAAATGATGTTAATATTTTGTTGAATTTATGTTATGTTGAAAAGTGACAAAATCCATGGTCAAGCTGACATCTTATACCATTGTCATATTGATATCAATTACTGACATTTATTTATCAGGTATGGCAACCAAAATCCAACATCTGACAAACGTCACATTGGTAACGTCTACAAAAAGTCAAGCTGTATCATCATTATTACTTCATATGTTGTTGTTTTAGGTTGCGTTGGAAAGTAATCAAACTGCAACATCTGTCCGAATTTCCAATCAGCCTGACATTGGGTTCTGAAGTCAACCCGATTGTCATTTCCAAACAAAATGCAACTTCCGAAGACATTGGGGTACACAACGTAAACCAGACCATAAATCTGATGCCATATTGATGTCCTGTGCCTGCTGGGGTGTTTTGGTGTTTTGAAATCCTTGCCAAATACTGTATAAAATTTATTTATTTATTTATTTATTTTTTATGAAAAAGGGGGGAAAAATCCATTTTTGACTACATACTACATTGCCTGAATTAATAAACCCTGGGTTAAACACTTATTTCCATATTTGCAGTGTAAGTGTCATTGATTGGACAAAATCAGCCTTTTTTTTTACAGACTCTATAGCTTTGCATATCTTCTTATCATAAATTGCTGATTGTACAATAAAGTTTATCCTGAATGGGCTTTTCAAACTATGAGTCACTCCAGCTCACATTTTTTTCCATCACATTTTGACAGTTTTCTCCTTAAATGCTGAAATGCCTTCTTATATGCAACTTACAGTGGTTTGGTTACTGTCCAAAGCTTGTGAGTATGAGGAATTCAACTGGCTGATGGGTGTTAATCATCTATAGGCATAAACCACTTCACACTGCACACTTGGCACCATAAAACAAAACAGCTAAAGCTGCGCTAATCCTGCTACAAAACAAGGTTTCATAACCACAATGACAAATATTTATATAAATATTATTATATTCTTATATAAGAAATATCCTTATACTCCTGGTTAAAAGCAGGGCTGAAAGCTTGAAGTGTTAGTTTAGCCAAATATAAATAAATTTAATTCCGGGAGACTGACCAAAATAGGAGATGGGTCTGAAATACGGAAGACTCCCTGGAAAAAAATGGGAGTGTTGGCAGGTAAAACAGACTGTAATAAAGTTAGATGGCCACCTGTCGGGTGGTATCACAGCCCGCGAGACCTTTAAAACAATCGGGCCGAGAGAAAAGGTAATGGAAAACAAAACTGAGGAGAAACAGAAGAGATTAAGAGATAAAAAAGAAAGTTCTCCAAACATGCTGTCCTTTGGTCCTCAACCAGCTGTACAGCACTAGCCACCTCTAGGTGGACAGCTGCCTGCTGTGCCCTGTTCCCCGCTGGTAGGCAATGGCTCCTCTGGATAACGGGCACTCGGCAGTGAACCCACCCATCCCTTTCGCTCACTGCTCCTCCCCATCATGGCAGTAGCAGCAAGTTATGTCTCTCTTTAGGCGGCGACGTTCCTGGACTCTTTCTACAGTGGTAAGCTCCACGTATTCTACTCCTCCCCATCGTGACAGAAAGTAGCTGGTCTCTGTGTTTCTCTGTGCAGTTCTCTCTCTGGGGTTGCCACAGGTGCTACTTCAATCACCCGCTGGCCTCGTTCCGTTCCTGTGGCTCTCGGCTCCACCCCCTTACTACACAGACCACGTGGCTTCAGTGATTCAATCAGAGTGTGATTAAGCTAAGAATATTTTTGTGCCCACATAAAATACTTTATTCTACTATTGCTTCTCCCAAGGGTTAGTATAGGGCACATTCTTGACCATGGTGGGACGAAGAACTATACTGACACCTATATACAGATTATAAAGACTTTTTTGGTATTGTTATGGCAGGGAAGTAACTAAACATAAAACAAAGAAAGAAAGAGGGATGGAAGTCTGCAAACCAGAACTCTGCTATTTGCGCCGACTTAAACATTTATTTTTATTTTAAGTCCACTTAAGTGTCATGTAAATATCTCTCCTGGCTGGCTCCTCTTGTCTTATTCTATCTCGGAGGCTCTTCATGCCCTACTATCCAAACGAATAAGGAATTATGGATTTGATCAACTGGTCTCTGAACACAATTGAATCCATCTTCTTAATGAGAAGTTTGGGCTTAGGAGAACCCACTTGAAATGCGGGGACGTTTGCGACAGGATACGTGATGAATGGGTGGGAGAAGTGGCACATCGTGAGACTGGCTGTTCTGTCCCTTGGGGATATTGAAGATATTTACCTATTCAGAACCTTGATAACAGGGTTTCTGCTGATGGGCTTATGCTTATTATCCTGGGGTTTCGACGTTTAATGAAACTGGTTGGTGCAGTTTAAAACCCCACCAAGCTGGCTGGCTTAATTGAAACGGTGGTGAGCAGGGTCACTACAAACCAAACTGTAGTATTAAGCAGGTCGCACACCAGAAGCGTCATGTAGCGCCATGCATTTTTTTAGAATTCTAAATATGGGTTTCTATCAGGGTACACACACCGACAGCGCAAGTCTGCGGCTGTTTGCCACGCCCAGCCACGACTCAGGACACTGTTCATATTTTTGTCGCACCACAGAGCACCATCTGATTAGTTTTATTTTAAATAGCATGCGAATGTGTGCGTCTGGTAGAGATGCACGGATGGGCTATTATTTCATCCGCAACCGCATCACAAAACTCATCATCCATCCGCAATCCTTCCGCACTAACAATTTTGACCAAATTTTAAAACCGCACCTGCCCGTCATCCGCTGACTGAGCTCTTTATTTGAATGGCTTATTCCTATTTATTATTAAATGAATGTTTCTTTATTGATTATTAGAAAATAGAGAATGACTTTAATGACATGCAGTTAATCCAAACGTGCAAGTCAAATCCAGCATTAATTGACGCTTTGAAGTGACGCTAAACAATACGAGGACGTGTCTTTTCACTTAATTCGATTCCTCGGTCATTGAGTATTTTCCTTGCATCCTTCCCTTGCATCCTATAGGGGTGGAAAGACGAGGAAAGAAAGCAAGGAAAGGAAATAAGGATACACAAATAAGAAATGAGAAGCACCCCTATAAAGCTCTAAGAATAGCAGCAGTGAACTCCGTCTCTAATTGGCGCACAGGGACAAAAATGAATAAATAGCCTAAATTAAACGCACTGTACTGTACAATTTTTTTTATTATTATTATTGTAGCCTAGAAAACGCATCTTGACACATCATTTCAACATTTCAGATGAGAGCGCCTGGCCTCTAATGCGCCCTGCTGCACTGAAGGAGCGCTCACTCGCAGCACTTGTTGCTGGAATGCATAGAATTCTCTTGGCAAGGTGCTGTAGATGTGGGAATGACTGCCTTGATTCTCCCAAAAGGCAAGTAGATTTTCCTCTGCTGATCCGTCTATACGGAAGTTTGTAGATGAAGACTTCTGTACTTTATCCAGAATTAGTGTATCCGATTCCTCCTCTCATTCTGTGAAGTCAGTCCTAGGATTTTTCGTTGGTGCACCAGCTATGTGTACAAAAACAGTACAACCGCCCACCACCCGCCCGAATTTAATTAAAATATTATTTTTCGTCACGTCATCCGCCCGATCCACGGTTTATCCGCGGATTCCGCGGCATCTCTAGCGTCTGGTGTGCAAAACTTTCAACTGTCATGTGCGTGCCCTGTGATGTCCTTTAGACTACAAATCGGAAAACATCGGGGTGAAACGGCTTTGCAACAAGATTTGGCCAGACCTAAAGACCAGTGACGGACATTAAATATTTGTGTAATTGGCAGAAATTGTCAAAAAAAAAAAAAAATGTTCTTTTCTTTTTGCTTTCCTGTGTTTTTCCTGCCAGACGGCCTCAGCTGGAGACAAAAAACTTCTCCAGGATTTAAAGATAAGGAGACGCTCAGAATTCCTGCTCCCTGTCAAGGACACCGGTTGAACTCTATCACTACCTAGCCCCGCATCCAATGCCTTTGTGTGCTTTCACCCACTGGAGTGGGTAGGCGGGTCTGTGACCAGCACCCCTGGCAGCAGGACCAGATGGCTGCCTGCCCTTATCGGACCATATCCCCATTCCCTGTTGCAATGTTATGTCTATGTCTTTGTGTTTATGTGCTTGATTGCTGAGGCTTTTTTTCTCCCTGATCTTACACAGCCCCAATTTAAGGGTAATGTGAGAGGGAGATTTTTTATTTTTTTTTTGCCTCTCCCTCACCCATTTATCTATTTGCTCTTTCTAAATGCTACCTCTCTTCAACTTGTTTTTTTTTTTTCTGTATTGTGTTGAAAATGTGTGTGGCAAATAAAGGCATGGTTGATAAATGTGCTCTCCTAACATACAATTAGGTGGCCTTTAATATTAAAGTTTATTATCTCCAAGAGAATAATACAATTAAATTAAGTACATTTATACTTATTTTTTTTTACATAAGCAGTGCATTTGCATAGACACAAAACACTGAATATAATTCCAGAACTTCCAATGTATTAGATACTTTGCAACACAAGGCATGACATTGTGTGGTGCTCTTTCATTAAAATACAATGTCATGAACTTTGCAAAAATGATAAAAAAAAATTTCCCCTCAAAAAATCATATTGTAATGGTCTGCACAGATGAAATATCCACTGACCCTTGAACCGCCCCGACCACTGTCTATCGTTTAACCAAACATAAAATATAACCTTATGAATATGAATGAGAGATCAGTAAGAAGATCTCACGAAACAAGTCAAACACACACACAAATGCGTATAAGCAAGTTCTGAAAGCGTCTCTCTACAGCGTGGATGATGTTTCTCAGAGTTCTCCGAGGCCAACTAAAGTCAGCAGTTCAGTGATATGCTACTTTGGCCAGGGCCCTTTTACCCTCCATTAGACAAAGTGCAGGCTGGTAGGATTTTGTCCCTAAAGCCTCTGACCAGGCCAGAGAAGAAAACTCTGCAGAACTGGGATCAGAGATTATGTGTGTGAGAGATACAACCAGATCTAGCCTCTGGATTCAATTTCAGCTGATGTTGCACCCAGAGCTTCTTGCCTACAAAGCCGCGGTATGTACTGTATGTGTGTGTGTGTGTGTGAGAGCCAGTGTGTATTTGAAGTGTGTGGGTTTTAGGAAGTGAGAAATCCATTGAGAACAAGAGGGTGCAGGAAAATAAGCATGCCCTGTTAGCACAAATGTGTTTGTGTGGGTGTACATTAACATCTATGTGGGCTGGATGGAGGCTGAATATGCAAAGGGATGAAAACAAAAGATGATTTCTTCTTGACGGACTGCACTACATACCATTTGCGGACTATTATGTTTGGGTAACAAATTCTCTCCCCTAACCCATTACATATTGATGCTTGGTTAGACGTCCTTGGTGAAACCCTATGAGTTTTAGGGTACCTCTTTAGCATTATGTTTGTTCTCCATTCAATGACCCATTTGGTAATAGTTTGCCATTATTGTAAAGCCTATAGTAAAAGGCACACTATAAGATATTTTCCTTAATGCAGGGATGTCTAAACCTAGTAATGGAGTTTTATGTGGTAACATTGGCTGTGTGGCCATGCTAGTATGTTCGTCTTATGATATTAAATCTTGCAGTGTGTCACTTCCATCTAAATAGATAAGCCTTTTTTTGGACATCACCTAATAGTTCAATTTCTTATCTAACCTTTTGTCCAGTCACACGCTCTATAGCAGCGGTTTCAAACCCCCGGGTCGCGAACCGGCTGCAAATTATTTTCATTTTATGTAGTCTAAACATTTTTTTTTATCTTTTATTTTGAATTTTCACCATATTCTCTTAGTTACATCTCGGTCACTCAATTGTAAAAAATAAATTTAAGTAACAGACGCCTCTGGAAAGATTCTTAGCAAAAAGGAAAAGGCTCAATGAAGAATTGAAAGGAATGGATTGGCAACCCATTTGTCAACAAATCAGGTGGATACAGCATGTCTGTGCATGAAAAAGATCAACTGCTGAAGAAATGACGTTGGCCTTAAGAGTTGTTCATATATTGTGTCTTTTCCCAATCCCAATTCTACAACTTAGGCCTTCTCCTTACCTATCCATTGGAAAAACAATACCCCATTATTTGAATGCGCAAAAAAGGGGTGTCTCAATTCTCTTTAGCTTGAAGGCGTAGGACTGAGGGGAAGGGCTAAAAAGACCTTCATGTCATGCCATCATCAAGTCATGTCATGTCGTTTTCATCCGCTTATCCGGGGCATTGGGGCAGGAGAGAACTTCAGATTAGAGGTCTGCATTCCCGCGGCTGTCCCGCGGGCGCCGCAGGACCCGACCAGATTTCTGCGGCGCGGGAATAAATTTCAGAATAAATCGCGGGAGTGGTCGGTAACGGGTTTAATTTGGGACGGGAGCGTGCTATTGCTATGCGAATGAGAGAAAGAGAGAGAGAGAGAGAGAGAGAGAGAGAGAGAGAGCTTTGCCTGTGTGTGTGCTTGCTGCTTGTGTGTGTGTATGTTAGTGCGTGCGCGCGAATGAGAGAGAGAGAGAGAGAGAGAGAGAGAGCTTATTTCCAGATAGCAAAATACACTCGGGCCAGTTCCGGCTAGATTCTCGCCTGCCAGAGACTTACCACTCAGCCCGGCTCCGGCTGCCGGACTTTGGATGCTTGTGGACTCACTGCCCGATTCCGGCCCGAATCAATCGGGCCAGATGCGGTGGCCGTAAGCGAGCCGACACTGCTGCATCCGAGCCGGAATCGGCCCGAGAGTAATGTGCGCTGCGGCCCGGAGCTGGCGCAACTCAGTATTTATATACTTTTATATAAAACCTTTTGGTATTACATTGGTACTTGATACATGGTATTACAAGCCTTTGAGTTGATATAACAGCAAACGCCTGTGTGTCTGCTTGGTGCTTGTGTGTGTGTTAGTGCGCGCGCGTATGAGAGAGAGAGATTTGTCTGTGTGTGTGTGTGTGTGTGTTTATACAGACAGCTTGGCTGTCTGGACTGTATAGCTGGGGGATTTTCGTTTTTATTTTCCCCCGCTCTTTAGCAGGATCGGGTGCGGCGGCCAGAAAACGGGGCGGGTCGGGCAGCGGGACAATAAATTCTTAATATAAGTGGGAGCGGTCGGGTTCAGGCTAAAACGTGGCGGGCGGGAGCGGGATTCAAAATTTAGTCCCGCGCAGATCTCTACTCCAGATTTCCCTCTCCCCAGACACTTCCTCCAGCTCCTCCAGGGGGATCCCTGGAGGCCAGCCAAGAGACATAGTCTTTCCAGTGTGTCCTGGGTCTTCCCCGAGGCCTCCTCCCATGTGGGACATGCCCGGAACACCTCCCTAGGTAGGCATCTAAGTGGCATCTGAAACAGATGTTCGAGCCATCTCAGCTGACTTCTCTCGATGTGGAGGAGCAGCGGCTCTACCCCAAGCTCCTCCTGGGTGACAGAGCCACTCAACCTATCTATAAGGGTGCACCCTGCCACCCTGCATTGAAAACTAATTTCAGCCACTTGTATGCAAGATCTTGTCCTTTCGGTCATGACCCAAAGTTAATGAACATAGGTGGGGGTAGGAATATAGATTGACATGTAGATTTGTATTCGGCTCAGCTCCTTCTTTACTACAACTGACCAATACATTAACCACATTACTGCTGCACCGTTCTGCCTGTCAATCTCACACTCCATCCTTCCCTCACTCGTGAACTTAACCCCAAGATACTTGAAATCCTCCACCTGGGGTAAGGACTATCCTACAAGCTGGAGATGGCAAACCACCTTTTCCAGTAAGGCACTATGGACAAGGACTTGCTGATTCTCATCCAACCGCGTCACACTCAGCAGCAAACTGTCCCAGTGCATGCTGAAGGTCTATGTTAGATGAAGACAACAGAACAACATCGTCTGCGAATAACAAAGATAAAATCCTTTGGTCCCCAAACAGGACCCCCACCAGCCCAAGGCTGCACTTTGAAATTCTGTTCATAAAAAAAAATATGAACTGAATTGAGGGCAAAGGGCTGCCCTGGCAAAGACCAATATGCACTGTAAACAAGTCTGACTTATTGCTGGCAAAATTAACCAAACTCCTACTCCTACATACAGGGATGAGACAGCCCTTAACCAAGTGCCTCTGACCCCATACTGCCACAGCACTCCCAAGTCCACTTCTCCAAGTCCACAAAACACCTTTGGATTGGTTGGACATACTCCCATGAACCTTGGAGCACCCTGATGAGGGTATAAAGCTGGTCCAGTGTGCCACGGCCCAGACGAAAACCGCATTGTTGCTGCTGGAAGTCAGGCACAGTACCTTTAGATAGCCCATCCAACAGATTTTTCAGGACCACACTTGAAACCAAGAAGTAAGAACATTTTCCAGAATACACATCTACATTGAACTACTAACAAATTAGTAGTTTTTTTTGCCATTATTACATTTTAACAACCAACAAGCATATATTTTAATACATTTATATTGCCGTTTGTGTTTTACCATCATGTTTAAAAAAGATAATAATAAAAATAACAATAATGCTAAATTTGACTATACTTACATAAGTTTCTTGAGGTAGTTATTAGCTTTCTATTTACAACTAAACCACCAAGTTGTTGAATTGTAGCATACAATGAGGATGTTTATTTTTAGTGTTGCCAGCCCTTATAATAGATGGGTGGGTGGATGGATGGATGGATGGATGGATGGATGGATGGATGGATGGATGGATGGATGGATGGATGGATGGATGGATGGATGGATGGATGGATGGATGGATGGATGGATGGATAGATGGATAGATAGATAGATAGATAGATAGATAGATAGATAGATAGATAGATAGATAGATAGATAGAAATAGTTTTGCAGATTCAACCCTGTTCATTGAAAGTGTACAACTGATTAAATACCCAAGCTTCCCTGACAAGATGTGCTTGAAAATCATGATTGCAATTGTATTTTGATTGATTGTTAATCCTTACTCTGTATCCCTACACTGACCATCAAAAAGTGACACCCAAAGGCCCTGACCATTATAATATGATGAGTTAGGAGTGTAGGGTTTGATTTCTGTTATGTACACACACCCTAGCAGTTGTTCAACTGACCTTGGATGAAAGAATTAGTCAACCTTTCTTTCATTAGACACAGCTCAGGTAATCTCAACATGACTGTAAACATGATGCGTAAACTCAGGACCTGACAAGTAATTACAGTCCAGCTCTCCTATTAGCCACCTTCACACATATGTGCGCCGTTACAACTATAATTATTGTATTGCTGACCTTGTTGGCTTGAGGTCCTATTCAATATCCTGTAATTATCACTCCAGCCTTTTCTCCGTGTTTTTGTGGCATTAACAATGAAGCTTTGCTTCTCTTACTCCCCCTGTAGTTCAAGAAAAGAGGTTTCAAGAACGAATGTGTTTTTCTCTGTATGGCAGAGGTTGTGCGTGCAGCAGAATAGACATCTGAATATTTAAATGTTATATAAAGATCTATCTTGGTCATGTGATCACACATGTAAATGGGGTCAATGTTTTGTGATCACTCAAATTAGTTGTAGAGTAATCATAAGTCCTTTCACAAGCAATCATTTTATGTAGTATATTTTTTATGGGGTGTCTTAGTTAAAGGTCTAGTATCTCCAAAATGAAACTTTTGTCATTATTTATTTAGTTAAGTGGATATTGTTTATTTATTTGTTTATTCATTCATTCATTCATTCATTTATTTGTGTATTTATTTATTTGTTTATTTTATTTGTTTATTTTTGCTTTGCTGAACACATACACACACATACACACACATTCTAAATAATGTCTATTAGAACATTTACTATTAATTACTAGAACTTAAGCTTATTTTACCAAATCTACATTGTAAAAGCTCTAGAAATGAATTGAATATTGGAAACTAGAAGCCATTGACTACTATATTATTATTATTTTCTCTCCCACTATTAATCAGTGGCTATCACTTTACAAAATTCTTGTAAAATGTATATAGTAGTGTTGGGCAGTAGCGTCACAACAAGTAGTGACGCAACTAGTCGCTACTTTCTAAATCAAATAGCTTTTCAGTGGCCAAACAGTTTTCTACATCATTTATGATCTCCAGAAATACATATTTCAGAATAAGCCAATGTTGATTTAAACACAGGACTTCATGTGTAGTTAAGAATGATTTAATGATAATGTATCCCTCCAAGTAAAGCCATGCCCATGACATTAAGAGATACATTAACAGGTCATGAGTTCATGTTAGTTGGATTTAGCTTAAACTATTTAATACACAAATGAACAAATATTCACTAACAAGCAGTGTTTAATTTGTGAATTGTGAGGTCCCGGGAATTTTTTTAGTTTAACAGAGGAATTGTTCACAGTACTTCCTATAATAGTTTTTCTTCTGGAGAAAGGCTTATTTGTTTTATTTCGGCTAGAATAAAAGCAGATGTAAATATTTTGAAACATATTTTAATAGGACAAAACCATTAGCCTCTTTAGAAAATATATGTTTTTGATTGTTTGCAGAAGAAATCACTGTTATACAATGACTTACCTAATTACACTAATTAAGCCTTTGAATGTCACTTCTTAATACTAGTACCTTAAAAAGTATCTAGTAAAATGTAATGTACCGCCATCATAGCAAAGATAAAAGAAATCATTTATTAGAAATTGGTTATCAAATATGTTATGTTTAAACTGTGCTTTAAGCACTGTAAGAAAAAAAAAAAAAAAAAAAACTTCAGCTACAAAAGTCCCTCAGTCAAGAGCAGTGAGTGATTTTCTCCTTTTGTTGTTTGATTAATAATAACAACAGTGGGCAGCAGAAATATAGTGCGCTGTCACTTTAAGAATAGTGCAGCTCTGATATGGTTTCTCTTTCACAAGTCTTTTGATTCTTAACTTGTTTGTTTATTACACAAACGAGTGTTAAAATGAATAATCACTAAACACCACACTCTGACATAAATGTGCATGTATTTGACCATTTAAGCGCTCACATTAAGATGGTGTTAGATGTGTGTGCTCTGCTCATCCCAGAGCCTGTCCGAGGCTAAGCGCAGCGTGCACACACACAGAGCATGTGCTCTTTCGCGCTTTTAAAATATGAATGATGCGCATCCTGCGCTGAAAAAGTTACATTGCAGTACATGCTTTTAATCATTTTCACGTGGAACTGAACTTTGCACAACAACAAATGTGTACAACTGGAAAGGTGGTGGTATATGATGGAATAATGGTTTATCTAGATCAGGGGTGTCCAAACTCGGTCCTGGAGGGCCAGTGTCCTGCTTAGTTTAGCTCCAGGCTTCAACACACCTGCCAGGAAGTTTCTAATATATGTAGTAAGAGCTTGATTAGTTGGTTCAGATGTGTTTGATTAGAGTTGGAGCTAAACTCTCCAGGACACCGGCCCTCCAGGACCGAGTTTGGACACCCCTGATCTAGATTAATGCTTTTTCATAATCGTTAGAAGCCGAAATTGAAATCGGATTTTCGATTAATTGCAAAGCCCTACAAGACATGAACAATATGTTGCTGAATGAAAGTGAACTGCTGAACTGCAGTTAACCCGTTCAGGCTCAAATTAAATTTTAGAAACAGGCAAAGTCTATGCTTTTAACTGTTGCAAATCAGCAACGCCTGCCTTGAGAGGGTTAAAGTCTAAAGATTAAAAGTAAAACACCCGACAATGCATGGAACTCTGGAGGAAACACTGGATAGCCTGGTGATGCGACATTAATTGTTTTATACTGAAACTTTCCTTCTAAAAGTGCTTCCTTGGTCTTATCCACATTTTTTTTGAGAGGGTGCTCGCTGCAGAGCCATTTGAGCAGAGCTGAGCTCCAGCGAGGGGGAGCATGAGCTCTCGCTTTGCCTCCTGTAAGCTGTTTTAATGCGTACACCAACCCCATCCCTAACCCTACCCCCAGTGACATCACTCGTAGAAGAAGTGCAAAAAAGGTAGTGCTCAAGCTGCATTAGTTGCGTTTTTTTTTTTTTTTTCACGTGTTAAATATTTCAAATTAATTGCATGCATTAACATGAAAGTTTAGGTGCGACAGTGGCGCAGTAGGTAGTGTTGTCACCTCACAGCAAGAAGGTTGCTGGTTCGAACCTTGGCTCAGTTGCCGTTTCTGCCGTTTCTGTGTGGAGTTTGCATGTTCTCCATTCCTTCGCGTGGAATTCCTCCAGGTGCTCTGGTTTCCTCCACAGTCCAAAGACATGCGGTACAGGTGAATTTGGTAGGCTAAATTATCCGTAGTGTATGAGTGTGTGTGTGAAAGTGTGTGTGTGGATGTTTCCCAGAGACGGGTTGCGGCTGGAAGTGCATCCGCTGCGTAAAAACTTGCTTGATAAGTTGGCGGTTCATTCCGCTGTGGCAACCCCGCATTAGTAAAGGGACCAAGCCGACAAGAAAATGAATGAATGAATGAACATGCAAATTGTGACAGCACTAATTTTAAAACAAACTAAAGTTTGACAAGAAGGTGGACACTTCAACTGTATTTGATTGATTCTCATTTGACCATGAAAAAAGTTTCAGAGTATTTGAAGGAAGGAAACAAATCTGCATTAGGACTGAGCTGCACAGGCTCTTTTGTGCAGCTGCGTGAGTTTCTTGTTCTTTGTCCTGCTTGAGTGGATGAGGCAGGCTGTCGGTAGCAAAGGGACATAAAGGAGGTAGATTTCGAACCTCTACATGCTACAAGTCATTTTGATCAATGTCTGCAGCAGGACTCACTCGCTGGAGGGCAACAGGAACTGCTGAGAGATGAATTCTTCTGAATGTGCGTGTATAGGTCTGCACTGCTGGTATGTGCGCAACAGCTACTCACTTCCATTCTTTAAAGCGATTTGTGAGAGTACAGGTATGGCAGCAGTCACACCACTCGAATAAAATATTCCCAGTCTCTAATAAGCATCTTTCATCACCGCTTTTGTACAAGCTAACTAACCTGGTGTGCTAATAAAAGAGCTGACGAGTTTCACTGTATTTGTGCAAGACTGAAAGAACCATACTTACGCTCCGTGCATGTACAAACAGGACAAAGCCATTTACATTTATTTTTTCATTTGTTTCCTATATACTGCTTTAAATAATTTTTATAAATTTTGTGAGGTGAAAAACATTTCCTTGAAAGCCGTACATTTGTATCAGCAACGCAATCAGCAAAATGCTACTTGTGCCAAGAGCCTTTACAGTACTGTAATCAAACTTTACCACCAGTAGCTGAGGTTTTCATTAAGCTAAAGGCTTTGAAATGTTCTCTGGTACAGCATGGGGATTTTCAAACTCACAATGCAAATCCTCACAATGTCATCTGTTTACCCTTATAAAGATTTTCACCCATATATTACAGTTTGAAGCATTTTTATGTATACTGTATGTTCCAGTTTTTCTTTTCTTTAATACACATAATGAGATGTTAAGCAGAATATCTAAGCCTGTTCATCCTACGCACAGAAAATGGATTGTGATTTAATGTATACTTCCAAACAACAATAGAGTGTTTGTGTGCATATATGTGTGAGAGGAACATTTAAGTATACTGATAATCTTCACCAAGACACTAAAACTCTTGAATCAAAACTCTAAATCATGTTTGCGGTTGTGTATTCACTAGTATTTAGTTGAACTAGTGTGAAAAACCAAACCAGAACCTTCGTTCGTCCATCCATCCGTCCATCCTTCCGTGTGTGTGTGTGTGTGTGTGTGTGTGTGTAAGTGAAGTTCCACAAACTAATTTGACAGCTGATTCCTATCACTAATCACTAACTAGCCAATTGCATTGTAGGAGTCCATCTATTAGCCCAATGACGAAACTAACAGCATGGTCGAAGGTTTAATGCATGTAAGCCTTTACTAGTGCTTCTGAAAAGAATTTTGTTATTTATTAGAATTTATTTATATTCGTTTTTTAGCTCCGAATTCAATCTGACTTCAATTTAAATGATCCTACAATTTAGATTGTATTTCTATTTGTAAGTATGGATCACGTTCATCATTTATGATTTAATTTAGAGTTTTGATATTTTTTGGGGTCCAATATTCTAAATTATGTGTTCATTAGAGTTTCACGCTCCGGGTTTGCCGTGAAAACTTAACCGGGTGCAGTGTAAACTAATATTTAAATAGGCTGGTTGCATAACGCTCACCTATTCCTAAAAGAATAGATCCTTTAGCCAAGCCCGTGCAACAGTGATTAGATGATTAAAAGATCTACATGTTATCGGCTGAGAAGGGCAACGTATATTCAAATGCGCCTATCAATCAAATAACTTATGCCAGACCATAAATGTAGGGCAGACTCCTCATAATCTACTGGATACAGTGAATTGGGAAAACTCCAGAATTAATCAAAACTTAACATTTTATTTGTCAGGTAAAATTGTATTCTGCCAATTACATAATAAAACCATCAGGAAGCCAATTCATAGATGAGACTGTAACAATACAACATCCATTAATCAAAGATAAATCAAAGAATTATAGATGCATACCTGACCAGAGAAGTACTTTGCAGCATAAGTCTCAGAGATGCTGCAATGGGGTGTTTTTTTACATCTTTACCTTATATAATCAAGTCAAAACAAACAGCCATAAATTCAAGTCAATTGAAGTGTCACAGGGACCCCTGACTAGTGAATTTGAGGACTTAACCATCTCTTAGGAGGGAGAGTACCTGGCAAAGATCTGTTTAAAATCAGAAACAAAATCAACATATACCATTAAAATATTACTGTAAAATTAAGACCACTTTACCAAACACACAGAGACATTTAAAATGATACCAAACATGAATATAGTGCTACAAGATACATCATATTAAAACCTTGAACTTTATATGTGAAATGTGCTCTGATCAGAAGGTAACATAAGGGTCAAGAAGGGTGGCTTGAGATGAAAGGAGAAGGATGACGTTCTTGCATTACCCCCTGCTTTTCCAACCTGTATTTTCATTGTCAACAGTGATTTGAATAGAACAGTTGAACAGCTAATTTCTTCATCACTTCTCAGATTAGACAGTCAAGTGTTGTATTGTATCTTGTCTCATAAAATTCTATAACAGTTCTCAGGGTCTGATATTTTGGAATCTTACAGCATCATTAAAAAAAAAAAAAAAAAAAAAAGATAAATATATATATATATATATATATATATATATATATATATATATATATATATATATATATAAATATATATATATATATATATATATATATATATATATATATATATATATAAATATATATATATATATATATATATATATATATATATATATATATATATATAAATATATATATATATATATATATATATATATATATATATATAAATATATATATATATATATATATATATATATATATATATATATATATATATATATATATATAAATATATATATATATATATATATATATATATATATATATATATATATATATATATATATATATATATATATATATATATATATATATATATATATATATATATATATATATATATATATATATATATATATATATATATATATATAACAGCCTAAACTTTATCTCTCATCTTCATTTTGGAAACCCCCTCTAGCACAGCTGCCCCATAGCTAGAGGGTCGTTGGTTCAAATGCTAGCAGAGCCAGTTGACACTCTCGGTGCAGAGTTTGCATGTTCTCCTGCTTTCATATCAAGACCTGGTTTTTGGATAATGTGCCTAATTTACTAAAGTGGTCAACAATAAATTATAGGTTCTTGTTTGTTTTATATTTTAGTCAGAGATGCATTTGTGGTTTATTTATTTTACATATTGTCTACATATTTTTCCACTGTTATGTTTATATTTTGTTTCGAGAAAGCAGCCAGATATGTGGAAAAAGTTTAATATCGAACAAAAATATATATAAATGGCACCCACCAGGCACATCGCATCAACATTATGTCAGATTGACGTTGTGCCTCAACAATGTGGGGACATTGCATTTTGTTTAAAAATGGAATCCAGAATCATCAGAATCCAACTTCTGGATATTGCCAATGTCCAACGTCCAACCTAAAATCAACCAAATATTAATATCTAATGATGTTACAGTTTGATGTTGTGTGAACATTACCATTATGACCTCTATCAGACATTAGATTTTGGTTGTTATAAGTGACAAATAAATGTCAGTATTTGACGTTAATATGACGTTGGCTTAAGATATTGGCTTGATGTGGGATTTTGGTCACTTTTGAACACAACCTGAAATTAATCAAATATCATCGTTATTTGACATCATTATTGAACATCAAAATAATGTTGTTTGTAGACAATGGCTAGCCATTGAATTTGGGTCACCTGACTGCATGACCTAAATCGAAGCTAATATTAATGTCTTATATTGTGGTCTGCCTGCTGGGAAGTGTCAAGTAAAGAGCCACATAAACAAACCTAAACCAGCCAAATACCTAGCACTATGCCTGAACACCATAACGCCCCTGACAACCAGCTGGAAAGTCATTGTATGCATCATAAATTAGCATGTATATTTTATACTTTAATATATTTGAAAGTTTAATTAGAAACTAGGCCTGCAGTAAAATACACTTATTAAATCACAATTAATTACAGTCCCAGCTGAATTAATTGTGTATGCAGTACTGTTTGCAGTAATGTATTTGTTACATATAATTTTAATGAGTTGAGAATTTTACCACATTTACTAATAAAAATATTGTTTTGTTATTATTTTTGTTCTATATATATATATATATATATATATATATATATATATATATAGTGCAATATATATGTACAATTTGTATGCACCTCTTACATACATTGTGCACATTGTCTGCTACTATATTCATATTTTAAGCTGATTTATCATCAAGATAAAGTTCATCATGAAACTGACGAGTGTAATTTGTATGTTGAACATGTTTCCTATGTGTTGATCCTGTCCGCACAGTAATTTGTGGTATCTCTGCTTCACTTTCTCAGGCAGCCAAGGTCTTGAGTTCATTGCATGGCATAAAAAGTAATAAAAAAGCAAAGTTGAAGTCTCTTTTATTTTTTCCACTAAAGTTCCTCGAACGAAACTCTTGAATGCCAGTACATACTTTTGAAAAGAGATTTATTGTCAGGTTTCTGCCACTCTGGTCTTGTAAGTTCTTGTTTTGGTGGCAGACTTTTGTGCTCGGCTCAAGTTTTCTTTTGTCGAGCACTTGTTTTGTCATTGTGTGTGTGTCTCTGTATGAGCACCATTTGTGAACGCGCATGGTCCGTGCGCGTCCCCGCTTGATGCCGGCGCGTGAGGTCTTTGCGGGTTTGCAAGTGCATGCTGCAATCCGGGTATTCACGATTTGTCAGCAGCGTGGTGTTTTATTCCCAGCGTCTCAGTCCAGTTGGTTTCAGTTTCTGTTGGTGCTGGGATGAAACATGCACGCTGCGTGTGTGAGTGCAAGGTGGGTGTTTTCATTCATCGTGTACTCGTGGCTTGCGTTCAGTCTTCTGTTGGTGTTGTGTTTAGTGTGACGAGGGTATAGAGTAGGGTTTAAATCTCTTTAAATAAAAATAACCGACTACGCCACCCCGGGAGTTACCTAGGGAAACAACTATTAGAAAAGGACACAGGTTCGTTTCTCCCAGAAAGGCACAGTGACGTGAGTTAATGAAAAAGTACAAAAATATTTATTTGGAATAAAACTGTCAAATTGTACGGTTCTTAAAAACACATCAAAAACTCCCACTTCATTATTAAACACAAGAAACAATAAATAAACAAAACCAAACCAGGATTGGAGGTTCCCACTGACTGGGTACGAGTGAACAGACTTTACCCCAGCACACGCACACACCACAGTGCACTCAAAAATCACGCTATCACGCACTCAGTGTCCCACAGCACATGGTAGAGAAACACCACCACCAGTGGAAAGTGACCCGTCATCCACCGGGGGAAACCTCAGTTCCTGAAATAAATAAAAATAAATAACCAATAAAACACAAATAAGTGGGTCAATCAGGTTAACACCTACTTTACATGATCTAATTGAAAGATAGCTACAGCTGTAGTTGCACCATCTGACCTACACTAAACCCAAACATTAACGGTAACTCGAAATAAGACTAATAAACACACAAAAGAATAATCTTAATAACGAAAACAAATCAATGCTTTGCATAAATTAAAGACACAACAAAAAGCAGAACACTGCTAATGTTAACAAATCAATTATCCAACACAAATAAACAAACGACAGAATGAAGGGGAGCACGAAGCAGCACGCTAAGAATTATTGCTCGCAGTCCCAGCTAACAGCTGCATTGGTGGTGTCCAAGCGGCAGTCAATACGCCGGCGTTAGCATTAGCAGCAGTTGAAGGGGATCTCCGGTAACCACGGCAATAGCGGTGAACACGGGAGCTAGTAAGCAAATGATACCAGAGGAAGATCAGAGGTAAAAGAGAAAGGGGAGAAAGGGGAAAAGGGAGGATCCTAAGGAGGAAAAGCGCAAACAAGCCCATTAACATGGTCCTTTAAATGATCACACCAAATCATACGTGCTTCACTTACCAATGGGAGCACACTTAGACATGTTCTAATCACTCGTTGGTCGATACAATACAGCGAGGTGCCGGAATTAATAGCTGTACGGCATGAAACACGCAGGATAAATACGGCTAAACCCCATTACTCAGCCAGTTAAAAGCCATCACATACCTGCAACTGAACAGTCATCCAGCCACCACAGCCAAGGGAAAAGCCACCGCCACACGATGCACTAGAACAATGCCAAAAGAGAGCTTAACGTGGGTCGAATCAAACAACTTACAAAAAATTCAGAACGAGCGCAGAGCCTCTACCTGTAGCCGCGGCTACAGACACCCAAACCAGTGCGTCGGAGTCGGACGTGACGTATCCCAAGCACTAACCAATCAGGTTTAAAAAGGCGGTGCTACGTGCCGATTGGCCGATGTCAATGCCAATCAGCTGCACAGCACCATCACATTTTGGTTACTCAAATCAATCAGCTGCACTACACCATCACATTAGCACATGATATGTGTTTACATGCACCGCGTGCTTGTGTTGTCATTTGAACAGGGTAATGAGTTCTCTCATTGGCTGCGTGTTCTTGTCCATTTTATTTGAGCACATGGCTTGTGCCGTCTCAGTGTCATGTGCTCTCTTGTCTATTGTCTAGTCCCACCCTCCTTGTAAACCATTATTAGTTAATAATGTTAATTTGTTTGTGTGTTAATTTACTTCTGTTTATATTCCCCTCATGTCTGCTCTCTTGTGCCAGTTCGTCATCGATACTCCCCCTGTGTTACTGCTTCAGTCTTGTATTGCTAACTCAGCCAAGTTTGTTTGTGTTATAGTAATGTTTTCCCCCTCTGGGTTTGTTTTGCCTTTTTGTTTTATTTGTATTTTATTATTAATAAAACCCATATTATTTTCTGCAATTGAGTCCTTGCTCCTTTTCCCCAACCACTAATCATGAAATTTACTTAATCTTGAAAAATAAAATAAAAAGTAAAAAAAAAAAACATGACAGCCTTTTTCCCCATTTTTGTTTTTGGTGTCCATCATGACAGTTTTGCTTTCAGGTGGCATCCTGCAGGTGGTTGAGTGGCATACTAAAAGATCATGAATTCCCACCTAAATACTCCATGGTTGATCAATGTCTTTTTAAAACTTCTTTTTTTTCCCCCAGATCATTTTAAGTGCAGTACATTTCCAAGTTCATCCTCAATCAACTTTGTTAAAAGGCTAAGTATCTCTGGAGTGGCCTCCAACTCTGGTCCTTATATCTCTAAGCATTAGTTCTTGATGGAAAGCTCAGTATTGGGAGCAACATGTGAGTTTCCACAGAGTTAGTCCCTATTGTCCTTTCATGTGCCCGCAAAGTTGAGTGCTCTTGTCGAGTTCACAAAAAGTACGTTTGTAAAGAGGTTGAGACCAGGCTTGAGCCTTCTTAGGTGGTAAGCATTCCAAAGCAGACACCAGATTGGCAACCGTGCCTGTCTAGGCCAGCATTGCACTGGAATATACTCTTTCATTTTGTCCAGATTTCATGCACAACTTGATGATGAAAAGCACCATATTCATCTCTTCCATGGTAGCAGACTTCACTCCCCTCACAAACCTTGATGATGGGAGAAAGCAAGGAACGTTTGTCCCAACAAAACAATGTCCCCCCTTGCGGAAATGTTCTAAGGATCCCATGGCCATTAAGCAAGTTTTGTCATCCAGTGTCACAAATGTGTTACAGCATCATCTACATAGTTTTTAAAATATGCAAAGAGGTGGCACTACTTTTAACTAAATACCAACTAGGTAGCAAGCTTTGCCTGTTCTTGCCATACGCAGCCCACTGAGAAGGCTGCATCCACAGTGGTCATCCACTTACAAGAAGGTGATTCCGCCTACATGTCAGCAGACTGCAAGGACCACCAAAGAGGTCTTTAAAGCTGTCATGGTATCAGGTAACTATTGGCCAACATGTTGGATGTAGCACTTACTACTAAGTAATTATGCCTACTTAGTTGTCTAGATATCATAGGAGTGAAATGCAAATTTAATTTGCCACTGATCAAAAGCCAGCTTTTATTGCATGAAAGGTGATAGTGGATCCCTCTAACCCCTAGTGTATGCCCAATGTCTCTGCCCTAACCCTAACTTAAAGCCTTTAGGGCAGGGATCACCAGTCTCGTTCCTGGAGGTCCGATGTCCTGCAGATTTTTGCTCCAACCCTAATCAAACACACCTGAACAAGCTAGTCAAGGTCTTAGAAGGTATACTTGAAACACCCAGGCAGGTGTGTTGAGGCAAGTTGGAGCTAAACCCAGCAGGGCACTGGATCTCCAGGAACGAGATTGGTGACCCCTGCTTTATGGAATGAGCATAACAATTAATATTTAACCTCACAACCAATCTCACCCGGCTCTTTGCCAATGTTTTGCATAATGTTTTTTTTTTTTTTTTTTTTTTTTTCACTCACAAGAAGGCAATACCGCCTACATGTCATCAATCTCTTAAGAACCCACAACAGAAGTTTTGAAGTGGTCATGAAACCAAGATACTCTGGTATTCCCTGACTGAAGTCCCCTTTGACACAGTTGCACTGGTGCACAGATGGACAAGGGGCCTAGAGTACACGTGTCTCCCAGTGATCCTCCTTGCACAAACCCTTTGTAAGATTGGAGAGAATGGATAACAGGTTCTGATAGTTGTGCTGAGTTCAAGTTTCACTCCCTGGTCATTTATGCTGTTTAGGTCAAAGGGAAATTTGTCTTCTGCTGTGAGAGAGACAGAACTGTAGCAAGAGCCCCCTCTACCAGGTGGATGTATTTTCTGAAGTTAACAATTTTCTATCTAATGTTCCTTCCAATGATATTACCCATGGAGATGTACATATACGACAGTTTTTTTTTTTTTTTTTTTTTTTTTTAAGAAAGTCCTGAAGAAATATCAGTAGGCTTCTACACTTAAAGTCTATGTGACTGCCACTGGTGTCAGTAATGATTTGTTGGATAGGAGGTCCACTGGAAAACACAACTTCATTTTATGGTTCCTGAGAGGCGCAATCACATGCTGCTGCATCTTATTCTTTTTGGAATGTCTCTTTATTTTTAAAAGACTTGAAAAAAGATCTAGACACACAATTCTATTATCCCTAGGTATACCCAGTCTTGGCCTGAGTTTGTGGCTGTATCAGATAAGCCTTTGCCAACCAGTTGGATGTAGTACTTGCTGATACTTTATTCTGCCTGCTTTCGTACCCAGATATTCTATGTGTGGTGTGCAAATTTCACTTGCCTCTGATCAATTATCAGTTTTGTATTACAAGAGAGGTGATTGGGGCTCCCATAGTGTCTGTTTGACAAAATATATATTTAATGAGGGTTAGTATAAAACCTTATAATAACCATGTAACCTAATAACATTGTGCAACATATGCATTGGAAATTCAGCCTCAGATCGAGTCTGTAAGACACATTTAACACTGAAACCTTTTATCAAGACATATTTTCTTTTTCAGAAAAACCTCAAGTTTTGATGGGGTGAGCAGAGACATGCATTTTACTTAATTTCAATTCTGTATTTGATGTTATCATGCTGTATTTTACTCTTCTCATCTCTGCTTAAAAGCAGAATAGTAAACTAAGTCAAGAATGTCAATGTCTCTGTGTGAATACTTTCACTGTTTTTGAATGGTATTTGACATCTTTTGGCAAAAAACAAATTTTCACTTGAGTGGAAAATAAAGATTTTTGAGACTCAAAATGTCTTTCTCTCAGACACACATTCAAATAAAGTGAGCTATTCAACAAAATCTGCTGACCTTCAGTTGGAAAGGGACACCTAAAATATATCCTCACAGTTTTCTTGAACACACACACATACACACGTTTGTTTTTGTGAATTGCGAGGACATTACATAGGTTCTGTACAAACTGTATTTTCTATTGCTCTAACCCTTCTATACTCCTGAATCCAACCATCAAAGGAAACTGTGTGCCATTTAACCTTCTGAGAAAAAGTTACTCGGTGTAATTTATAAGCCTTCTGAGAAATTAGGACATCAGCAATGTCCTCATATATAGATATAGCTACTGAGAATGTGTGAGTGATTTAAAGAAAATCGCACACTTCCGCAGTAAACTGCAGTAAAGCACAGCATGGTGTAACACTAGTAAAACATGGCCAGCAGGGGGCAGTTATATAGCTTAGTGAGCATACTGAACTGATATACTGTAGCAGCCAGAACACCTGAGCTACATAAGCGGTGTGAAAAACGACATTCTTTTGGCAGCTGTGTGTTATCTTATACTATATAGTTTAACTGTTTTAAATGCTGATTTTGGAGTGCCTATTTAGGCTAAGTGCAAATAGCGCACCTCATTGGATTAAGCTATATGATTTCAATATCTCTTAGGTTTTTTTATCTAGATCTATGAAATTGTTTTGAGCCCTTAAAAGTGGAAACGTAATTTGTAAAGTTTTATGTCTTCATGTTGTATTCATATTACAGCTGCAGTACAGCACATGACTATGGGTGGCAAATTGCAGTACTGCACATGCAGAAACAAGCGTTCACTGTAGCCATATCTGTATCACCATCTACTTGTAATAGCTGTGTCATTCCTACAGTGTGCCATTATAAAGATTTTGATAGATGTTTTTTGTTAATTATGGGGCATTCCAAAGGATTCAACCCTACACCTAATCCAACCCCCCTTACACTTTTTTTTTTAAAGTGTGTCATACTCATGCCATTATATGCAATTGCGAATATATATGCAAAAAAAAAAAAACAAACACTCGCAGACGTACACACATTCACACTAAACATTCCAGGTAAACACAACATGTTCATGTTCACTGTGCCAGAAACTCACATTTCCAGTGTGGCTTGAGTGATTAGACAAGGTAAACAGAGAGAGAAAGAGTGTGTGTGAGAGAGAGACTCACAGTCCTCTATACACAACTATAACACAAAACAAGCGAGGAGGGACAAGGACACGCTTATGACGGAAACATATTTCTTGATGAATTGATGGGTAGGGATATTTTGCTTATTTCATTTTAGGAAAATAAGGAAATTATCAAACAGAAGTGCACACTGACGGATTTTAAAAGGCCAACTCACCTTGCAGCGGACTCCTTTCGGGGGAAATGGTTTATTTGAAAACAGTGATTTAAAATAGTGGATGATGGATTGTGATTAGGGCAGAAGATTTGTGACAGAAGTCGTTTCCTGAGGCAAAGTCATCCAAAGATTGTGAAAGATGAATGTATTACCTCAGAAAACCTTGACCGTTTTTTGAAGTTGTCAGTTTGCTTCATGTTCAGCCACATCTAATTAAAACTGTTCGATGTCCTGCAAACATGTATCATTATCTGGTTTCATTTATGTTTTTAATTTAGTTTTTGATAATGACATTGCTTTAAGTCATTTTCGTACCAGTAGTTTTGAGATCTAAAGGACATTTACGCAACTTGCAGATATTGGCTATTCATATGCATAAAATTTACAGAGGATGTCGAGATTTTAGCCTTGAGCACTTTTCTGTATGAAGTTAAAAATATCTGGATGATACAACTGCCCTGGTATGAAGGAAAACAGTGTGTTAAACGAATCACATTTTTTAAAAAATGGTAATTGTTTCAGTAAAATAAATGTATATTGCATATAGGTCAAAGACAAAATGGGGCGTTATAAATATCAAAACAATACAGTATAATATAAATGTATACATTATTATAAATTATAATGATGTTGATTTATTAACTTATTTACCTGCAATTTTATATCAAATGTAATTTATTAAACAATAACATATAACAAACAATAATAAAAAAATGCTAAGTAAATCAGTCAAAAAAATAAAGACCAAGTTGTCATTCAGCCTAATATATAAAGCTTTAAAAATTAAAAAAATCGCAGTCAAATATATGTGCTCGGGAGAAAATAACAGATGACTGTGACCAAATATTGCCTTTAGACATATCCAAAGTTAATTACATTTCACAATGGCCTGAAAATGAAAACTAGAGTTCTCAGATTTTGGTCACATTGGGTCAAAATGTTAGTTGTTAATCTAATTTCAGGCAATAAAACTCCCTGGACCTGAGCATTCATTGATTAATAGTTTATTGTAAATACAATAATTTTTATTATTATTTTTTTAAACTACAACCAAAAATCAGTAGGTTGTGACAGTATGTCATTACAGATAACATGAACACAACATATTTATAGTCTAGTCACCTTCAATTTAATTCTAAATATACATCCTTTCCTGTCATTCAGACCTGCAACATATTCCCAAAAAAAAAAAAAAAAAAAAAAGAGTTGGGAAAGAAGCAGTTTAGGGCTAGCAATTCAGTAAATTGGTTGAATAATCATGTGATTTGAAATAGTTGATGTCAACAGTATGTACAGTAATTTGATTTGGTACAAAAACAGGATTCAGTAAAGGTCTAGTCCTTTAGGAGCAAAGATGGGCAGATGATTGTCAGTTTGCCAATGAATATGTGAGAAAAATATTGAAATGTTTAAAAAAGTAACTGTTCTTCAGAGAAAGATAGGAAGACATTTGGATATTTTACCTGTAACAGTGCATAACATCACTAAAAGATTCAAGGAATATGTAGGATTTTCAGTGCATAAAGGGCAGGAGCGCAAGCCTAAGCTGAGCAACTGTCATCTCCTATCCCTCAGGTGGCACTTCATCAAGAATCCTCATTAATCTATACACGATGTCACAATATGGGCTCAGGACTACATTGGCAAACCTTTGTCAGGTACCACAATAAGTAGATACATCCACAACATGCCAGTGAAAAAGAAAGTCCTATGTGAACAGTGTCCAGAAACGCAGTCGACTTCTCTGGGCTCAGAGGCATCTGGATTGGACCATCACATAGTGTGTACTGTGGTCAGATAAATCAGTATTTCAGGTATTTTTTTAGGAGAAATAGATGCTGTGTGCTCCAGACCAAAAAAGAAAAGGATCATCCAGACTGTTACCAGCAACAAGACCAAAACCTAGAGTCTGTCATGGTATGGGGTTGTGTCAGTGCCTTGGCAAAGATATGTATAGCTATTGACCTTATGCTTTAATGCAGAAGTGCACTCACTTTTGTGATTGTTTAAGAACTTCTAATTCAGCTCCTTATGGGAGAAATGACTAGGAGTACTTGCTCTACAAACAAACATGATTATACAAACAAAGCACAATCTTATACTAAGAAAATGTCAGTTTTTAACATCAAGCAGCGTAACAAACTGTTTTTAACGTCTAAATATGAATGGAAGTGCATGGGACCGGAAGTCTCAAGTCTCTTTGAAAAAAGATTCTAATGGCTGCGTCCAACTCGTATGCAACGAATAAGGTAAATATAAAAGATATATGCTGCCTTCTTTTTCAGGCATGCCCATGCATATTTCAACAAGACAATGCAAAACCACATTCTACACACATTACAAACTCCTGGTTGCCAAGAAAAAACAATACAGGTACTTCACTGGCGTGCCTGCAGTCCAGACCTGTCTTCAACAGAGAATGTGTGGCACAGTTTGAAGTGCAAAATAAAGCAACAAAGACCCCGTACTGTTCCCACCTTAAGACTTGATTGCAGGAAGAATTGGAAAATTTACTCTTGAAACCCTTTAGTCTTCAGTCCCTAAACATCTTTTAAGTGTTGTGGAAAAAATTGACAATATTACAAAATGGTAAATGCTTGTTTTGAAATATGTTGCAAGAACCAAAACTGGAATGTGTCAAAATTGGAAAAAAAAAAAAAATCTTGAAGAACACATTAAATAATGTTTGATTGTCTGCAATGAAATACAGTCAAAGTAAATTTAGGAATTTTATTTATTATTATTATTTTTTTTTATTTGTATTGTATTCACAAAAGCCCATCTTAATGATGTGTTTTTTAAATAATTGTAAATGACTGTAGCTTGTCAGACTGTACAAACATGATTTCCATGTCAGACTGTAAGATCTCAGTTTTTATGTCAGATTGAATGACAGTTAAGATGCAAAACGTTTGACGTCTTCTATAAGTAACACATTCACTGACCTGTATTCTCAAAATAACACCTCACATGCAGCAAAAACAAATCTTTTTCAGTATTTTTTTTTTCTCACAACATCTATTTTGACATTCCCCCTTGCTAGTTGTCATGTTGATTGCGTCATCAGATTATGTGCTTCTATTGGTTCTAGAAGAGACGATCCTCCTTGCTGAAGTCTCTATGACTCTGTCATAACTTAATTTGAGGGAAATTGAATTACGGCGGCCTCTAAGCAGCTGTCAGTGAACATGTCAAACCAATTATCAAAGACCGCAGATTTTATCCTAGTGTAAATCTGGCTAAATTTGTCCATAATATTAAACTCTGAGTACTGCTATGAGATTCCATGAGATCAGAAAATGAGATCTGCCATAAAACAATAAACAAGTCTTCGGGAGAGGATCTTAAGAATGCCATCTTGACAGCTGATCACTGACCTATCCTTAGGCCTTCTTCCCCTCCCAGTTATATGGCCTGAGTCATTGAAAAGGATTTCCAGCTTTCAATTTTCTATGGTGATATGGTGTCAGTGCGAGTGTAAATGTGATCTCAGTTTTTATATCAATAGCACAGATCAAAAATGATGATCTCCGATTTGGGAAAATTCTGTCCTATTCATGGGAGAGACTGCTCTTGATGAGATCTTTGTCAAGTCTTGTCTTCTTCCTCATGTGGTATTTGAGGGTTAAAATCCCCAGACAAAAGTCTTTGTGAAGCTTTTATTATTTTGAATTTCTGATTTGTTTTACTGTAGATTGGGTATTTAAAGAGACTTGGTGAAATACACAAGGAAGCATCTGTAATTAGATAAATCTTCTCACACGTTGCCTGTGTGTCTACATTGCCAGATATGATGCATCACAGTATCATTGTGAAAATGTATCATCAAATACATTTCTGGAGCACGCGGATTCTGTTACCAGAGCTACGTACATCTTTAAAATGAACAATACGGGGTGCTATGACACCGCAAATTGCTTTTTATTTTGTGTGTTTTTTTGCACCAGCTTTTCCGCTGTTACCAGTTTGCCCAGTAGCTCACTGTGTATGTTGACAGACTTGAGACGCAGAAAGGAGTTGACCACGACGATATGGTTTGAGTCTGTCAAAGAATGGTCAATCGGTGCTTTTGAAAATCTATCTATTTAACTATGTAACTATCGGTTGGGTTTAGGGAAGGGGGTTGGTCGAGGTATTGACAGTCAACAGCAGCCTCTGGTGTATTTAGGTGAGAAGAGCAGATGCTATTGGCACTTGTGAGAGGAATCTGAGATCTGAAAAAGCCAAAAGTGGAAAAGAGGGGCCAAATATTTGAATTCATATATAAGCAAGTTAAAGCAAAGATTTGGCACTTATGGCAAAATGTAATCTGAATGTGAGCCTAATGTGGCCCATGTGGAAAATGTTAAATTTGGCCCAAATGATCGGGGACAAATGTGGGCCACAGTTGGCAAAATTGTGGCATAGTCATTTAAGGGTATTTTGGGTCTAAACCCAGTGGC